>NC_133107.1:6476992-6635260 GCF_022965805.1 Primulina eburnea
TCGACCTCCTTCCATGCTCCAATCCCATTATCCGTGATTCCACATCAGGTGTGTACGTATGTGTGTGTGTGTGTGTGTGTGTGTATACCAAATAGATTATCCTTTGTTTAGAAACCTATATGTATATATATAATGCATATGTATGAATTTATTTATAGATTATAAAAAACATTTACATATATTAAAGATTGAATGAAATCATATTGCAGCAATCACTGGCGATGGATCAAACGCTACTCAACTTTCATAATCAAATAAACTATGTTAATTCAGATGCATTTGGGAACACACAGCAACCAGTTCCAAGGTAAATTGTTTATTATTTGGGTATCATTATTGTTAAGATGTCTCACATCGGTTGGATAGAGTTCCTAGGAGTTGTATATATAGACTTAGACAATCTTTCTCCCTTGAGCTAGTTTTGGGGTTGAGTTAGGTCCAAATCTCGATCTAAACATGGTATCAGAGCACATGTTCACCTTAATTGATGTATTGGACTGCGCATAGTTAGATCATCCATTAATGTGTAAAAGTTTCAGTTATTCATTCCTAAGTGTGAATGTATGAGATGTCTCACATCAGTTGAATATAGTTCTTTTCTAGGAGTTGCATATATGAACTTGGACAATCCTCCCTCTTTGAGCTAATATTTTCAATCACTAAATTGATTAATATATCTGAGATTCATGGAGATGGTGCAGATCAAGAAAATTTCATCTTTTAAACTTGATAGGGATTGCATAAAATATAATTTTGATACACTAAATACATAACCTCCTAGAGTCGAGATTTTTTGCATTGAGATGCCGCATGCGGGGGCGAAAATATAGCCCTAAAATTTAAAATTTTAGAGGGGACAAATCATATTCTGATAATATTTCCTAATGAAATAACCAATTCTTGTTTTTTTAACTTGAATTCAATCTTCTTCTCAATAGATTTACGTCTATCACGACTGTGCCCACCAACGGTAGCATTGTGGAAACCCCACAAATTCTATGTGATGGAATGGATCAAAATCGTGACTTGCAATATGAAAATCTCAAGTGGAGCGAATTGGCTAACATGCAAGGAGAAGACAACACAAGCCATTTCTCGAACAACAATATCAGTGTGAGTAGTGGTGGTGATGCAAACTACTCCAACAGTTTTAACTGTTATGGCATAGCCAAAGGCACTGATCAATCCATGGCCCCATTCCAAGTTCATCCAACTGAGGTAAAACAATGCTCATAATCTGATGATATATCCTTGTAGTGTTCTCTTTTGTTTCGTCGCAAGAACGTTCACAATAGCCAGCCATTTTAGATATTGATGTTCAATCCTATCAGTATTTGTTGCTCTTTCCCGAAGTGGCTACTTCCAATCCAAATAACGTTTCATATTCGTTCTTACAGGATAATTTAGGGGAGGGTTCATTGGGGACATCGAAAAACTTGAAGAGTGGACAATGGGAGTGGGAGGACTTCCTGCTGGACGACAACATTAACTTCTGAGATTTTACTAAGTAACGAGGCCGCAATTGATCGGATATTATTCTTACTTCTTCTAGCTTGATAAACTACAAATTAAATTAGTACTAATATCTAATAACATTTTATATAATTATTAAATCGAATCATCATAGTCGTCGAGAATATTGCTACAGACTCTTTCTTTTATCCATGAGACTTACATTTACAAAGGCCTTTATTATATATTCATGTTTTTTAAGGGAATTATTATTATATATATTGCATTTTATGTTAATGTCGTTTTAGTGTTGTACATAGTTTTCATTATAGTTATAAAGACCTAGTTATTATGACAATATGGTCCATAGCTCGGCCCCCAGCTCGTGTCGGTACTTCAAGATCTCGTGCTTACACCTCAATCATCTCCACACATCATGTTGGATCCAATAATATAGTTGTCTCTAATGGGCAGAAAAATCGAAACAGTTTAAAAGATTTACAACCTTGAGTAGTCTACAGAACTCCCACTCCACATTTTTTGTGGGGTTTTGAAGTTTATGGCTGAGGATGGGCACCTATTAATAAGGAGGCAACATGATGTTTTGGTTGCCTCTGCCAGGAAAACTGAAGGTAGAGATGCCTTTGACAACATGCATCTCACTCTTTAGAGGATGGGTGTTCCAGCCACGTACCGTTAAGTGTCTTGCAATGCCCTCATCTTTGAAATATATATTTATTGAACTGCTTTGAACAAAATTCGAGCCCATTATCAGTGCGAAGTTTCTTTACTTTATTTCCTATTTGGATTTCAACCAATACTTTTCAGTCCTTAAAAGCTTGAAAAACTTGATCCTTGCTCTTCAGTGGCATGATCCAAAAGTCTCTGGACTGATCATCAATCATTGACATGAAGCATCTTGAACCACCTCTGGATTGTACCCTAGAGGGTCCCCACAGATCTGAGTATTTTATTATCAGTCAATGAGAATTCAAATCTCTTGACAGAAACAATGACTTCCAGATTCTTTATTCGTGAGAACAAATTGCTGTCTCGGTAAAAAAAGAAAAATACAATATACAAGTTGATATTTCCTTGTATAATGGCCCTACAGCTAAAACTACAACTGTCAATAAGTACCACCTAAAAGCATCACCAACTCCTGCGAGTGTGACTCTCCTCCGAATGAATAAATCATCAATCTTTATGGTGCTCTTGCATCAGTTTCGTTGCATTGTATGCGTGATCACGATAGACAGATTTTGCGAGTATAGGGATCAACCTAGATTTATGATATGATTGTGAAGGGGTATGTTTTCTTGGCATCGTATTCCATTGATTGCGTATTTGCTAGGCCTTGCATCATCTGTGCGGGAGTATATTAGCTAGGCATTGCTTCTGAAGTCCCTCAGTGTCCCCGATTCTTAAGCATGAGCCTTTCGTATGAATGATTTTGGCCTGTTTATGTATTTTTCCATTTGAATATAGAAAATCATATTGAGCTCTTTTGGGATTCGTCCCTCCTCTGGGAGTCGAGGCCATGGATTGGTTAGCCGCTTGAATATAGAAAATCATATTGAGTTCTTTTGGGACTCATCCCTCCTCTGTCTCTGTCTCCCCATGTAAGAACGCAGGTTTCGAGTAGAAGGTGAGTTCATCCGATTCATAAATATCATGAAAATTAATATTTTTAATGTAAAAAATAATATTTTCATGAGTTATGTCATATCAGAGATATATCTCACAAAATTGATTTTTAATATCGTTTCATATAAGTTTTATGTTCGAATACAAAGAAGTTAAAATGGTTATTGTGTCCAATGATAATTATAATATTAAAAAAAAATTGAATTGAGAATCTGAAATTGTTATCTTTTCATGTATATAAAGTAAATCTCGAAGTATAGACATCATAAATTTATATTCGTGATTTACAATAAAAAAAAATAATTTCGAACATAAAAATAATAATTTTTTTTAATGAAATCAGATGATCATAGATTTTTCAAAAATTGACTCGACATGTTCTCTCAGTTTGTCTGAGATAAAGGCAATGGACTGGTCATTAGTTCATTAGTTGTATATTTGACCCACGCACACTTCCTGATTCATTTTCAGCTCACTAACTTCCCTAAATTCTGCCGCCGTCATAAATCTTCGCTCAAATTATTCCTCATTTTTATTTTTCACTTTTGATTTTCGCTTTTATCGATCAATTTCAGCAGGGAAGCAAACGAAGTTATGATGAAATCAGGCATTTACGCAGCCTCTGTCGTTGCTGCTTCTTCAACCGCCATCTCCACTTCTTCCTGCAAAATTCACTTTCCTCGTGAGGTAGCTGGTTTTTTAGTTGTATTTTCGCACGAATTTTCAGGATGCACATATTTATTTCGAAAGAAAACATGGGTTCTGTCCGGTGATCCCGCAGTTCATTTACATTGGACGAATAAATTGGTTTCCGAAGTGTTTTTTTTAATTAGTATCTAATGGGTTTCGTCGATCTTGGTTAATGTCTTGTTAATTGCCAAGTAGTTTCGAGCTATACTGAGATTTGGATTTAAATGGGCTTGATAACTTTTATTAATTCTTAGGATCGTTTTCCAAAAAAATGAGAAGTAACTAGAATTCAGCAACGCTGGGCGGACGCCCAGATTTGATGAGGGTGGAGAATCGTGATTCATGGAGACTCTGGTTGCTGCTCACAGAAGTGTTATTTCTTAAATGGGAGTAGAAAACGTAAAACTTTATCGAATTTATTGTGGGACTCGTCGGCAGAAAACAAATTGTGATGATATTGACAAATTATTAAGTATTATGTAACTGTTTTTATCAAAAATGTATAAATTTCTGTGTATGCTTATGACTAATCTTTTCTCCTCTGCAGCTCCAACGCAAGCTCTCCTTTCATTCTTCTCTGAGGCTTTCCCCTCCCCCACTTTCATCTATATTTATGAAACCCTTAAAACCCCAGCAGCCCAATTTTCGCTCCAACCAGATTCAATCCCTTTTCACAGGAATAGTTGAAGAAATTGGAAAAGTTGGGCAACTGGGTTTTGACCACAACAACAGCTTTACGATGAAGATCCTGGCAAAAACCATTCTTGAGGATGTCCACTTGGGAGACAGCATCTCAGTCAATGGCACTTGCTTGACTGTTACAGAATTCGACACCGTGTCATCTGAATTCTCGGTCGGATTGTCCCCGGAAACATTAAGAAAGACTTCTTTGGGTGAATTGGAAAGTGGGTCTTTGGTAAATCTTGAGAGGGCTCTGAGTCCTAGTAGCAGAATGGGGGGTCATTTTGTGCAGGGACACGTAGATGGTACCGGGGAAATCGTGGAAAAGGTGGCGGAAGGGGACTCTTTGTGGGTGAAAGTGAAGGTTACAAATGAGTTGTTGAAGTACATTGTGCCTAAGGGATTCATTGCTGTAGATGGGACTAGCTTGACTGTGGTTGATGTGTTCGATGATGAAGGTTGCTTCAATTTCATGCTTGTGGCATACACTCAACAGAAAGTTGTGATCCCTTTGAAGGAAGTTGGTCAGAAGGTGAATTTGGAGGTGGATATATTGGGGAAATATGTTGAGAGGCTACTCAGTAGCGGGTTTGTTGATTCTATTAAATCTTCATAAGTTACAAGGTAAACGCATTTTGGGCCATCCATGTTTCATTTGTTGATGAGATGATGTGATATCCGTGGGTTTTGATAATATTTGTTTTTCATTTATCATTAATCTTGTTGGCATGTTTGTGGGGTTATGACGCTTTGAAAATATTCGATGTATATTATTGAACTTTGATTTAGATTCGAGAACATATGGTGTTCACTTGAGATTGAAGTTTCAAAAGTCATCTGGATACAAGTGCTGGGAAAATCGTGGAAATTGTAGTGGAATGGGACTCTTCTGGTTGAAACTAAAGGTTACAACTTACAACTGATTTGTTGAAATACATTGTGCTTATTGATTAATAGTGTATGCTATATCTATGCATATACCGTGCTTAGCTCAAGGGCAGATGAAAACACTGAAACTATACTGCTTTTCTCGAGCGCACTAACAGGGATAAAATGTTGCAACTGCAATCCCCTTCCCTCTTGGACAGTCTGTAGGACAAGGAGTTTTAACCATTTTTATGCACACTTGCCAAAGTTTGCTAGCCTAACAGCTACAAATCTATGCCTCAAATTTTGGTATGATCACAATCAGTAAAGGAGAGTTTTAGAATTTTGGAAAGCTGATGTGTTAAAATCATGTTTGTAAATGTTTGGAAGGAAGCCTTTGATGTTATTCCATTTTATAAAAGAAATAAATAAAACATTTAAAATGAAGCCCTTGAAGGGGTAGTGTGGTAGAATTTAAATTATGAAGAAAAAAACGTTGGTATATAGCCAACCATATATGGAACAAACTATTGAACAACCATATTAGTATATAAGTATATTAGGTGAAAATAATGACTCTCATCTTGTAATTATGCTTGAATTCACTGTCCCTATATTTAAGACGTGTTTAAAAAGAGTTTTGAGCCTTTAAAGAGCACCAAAGTGAGGGCTTCAATTGCCATGTTCATCAAAGGGGGTCAGCCTTGGCTTATATTGGGATATGTAGGCTGAGTCTGGTTGCGACTTGTACTAACTACGCGCCTTGTTGGCTTTCGATAATGATGATCAAAACCATACATAAGATGTGGATTTGAAGTTTCATAGAAAATCGAATGGTTAGTGGGTAGCAACATCGAATTTTCTTAAATGAACTGTGGCCTGAATCTTGATAGGTAGCCATATGTAATTTAGGTTTGGTGTGTTTTATTTTTATTATAAACAAAGGGTGTTCTAAAGTATGAGTTCTTGCAATGCAGAGGTAGCACTAATTTATTACCAATGATGTCGGTTCTTTTAATAACTTATTGTAATGTTTGCATAGTTAAAAAAACAATTATGGATTTTTTTAAATAAAATTTTGTAAGTTTTATAAAAAGAAAAGTTCATAGTCATTTTTTTAAACATTAGCGCATTGTTTGTGGTTTCCATTTTTACCTCTTTCTTGTTGGTATCTCCTCGATTTTATGAGAATTCGCAGTCAACGAATCCTCGACTTTTTGGACAAGTTTGCAAATTCTCAAAGAACACTTACAAAAATATAGAGAGAAGGAAAAAAAAACATTTAATAGTATTACAAAGGATATTAATTTATTAGTATATGTTAAAGCATTAATTATTATTAAATTTTATACTTCAATTTCATGATATATGTAATTATTTTTCCTTGATATTTAATATATTTATAATTATTTGAATTAATATTTTACTTTACCAAAAAAATTGAATGCTCAAAATTGTATACATTTTAAAGTTCTAATAAACGTTAATCATTACAATGGCCCACTGTTACTATTTAATTAAAATTATAAATCGACCGAATAAAGATTAGCAGCGAATGTGAGGAAAAAATCGAAATGATCGTATTCGTAGTAGATAATGAATAAATAAGCCTTATTCTCAACCTCAATAAATTGAGAATTTATGATGGTGTGTCATAGAGATCATCAATAATGTAATTAATAATATAAAGACAAAAATTTGTGTGAGACGGTCTCACGGGTCGTATTTTGTGAGACAGATCTCTTATTTGGGTCATCTATGAAAAATATTACTTTTTATGCTAAGAGTATTACTTTTTATTGTGAATATCGGTAGGATTGATCCATATCACCGATAAAGATTCATGAGACTGTCTCACAAGTTTCTATGTATTTCTATCTTAGTGATGAGTTTTTAACGATTGTAAAATATTTAATTAGTTGTAGGTCTTCATTGAGACGTGTTCACTTTATTTATATTTATTGTGAAACAAATGTTTTTAATATAAAAAATAATATATTTTCGATCATAAAATATGTCTCACATAATTAATCATGAGATGATATCATGAATTTTGTGTGAATATGATATTAATCAATTTGATTTATACATGTAATAAAAATAATATTTTTTCGAGACGATAAATTATTACATAGAGTTGACTAACAAGATATCTCATAGGAATTTATGTTAATATTCCTATTTAAGCTTTGTGAACACAATAAACATGTGCGATATTCCCCTTATCCCTCTACTTATTTGAGTCGCTATAAGAAACGATCGTATGCAAGAACGTAGAGCTTTCGAAAAAGATACATTATCCATTGAATTCCATACAGCCCACAAGTTCCAGATAACAAGGAAAGTTCTCCCGATTTCCAGTTCCTGCTCCACAGTAGTGTAGGCATGGCGGTAGCCGCCTCCCAGTTAACAATCTTGGCTCCAAAACTTCGGCCCTTCCGAGCTTTAAAATCCACCGCTTCAGCCTCTACCGTAACTAACTTGAAGAAGCAAGTAATGGGATTCGCCGCCGGGCTGTTGGCTGCTACCACCCCTTTGGAGGCTGATGCCACCAGGATTCAGTACTTCGCCACTGTTTCTGAGCCTTCTTGTGAGCTCAATTTCGTGCGTTCCGGGCTCGGTTACTGCGATGTGGCTGTTGGGTCCGGAGAGGAGGTTCCTTTTGCGGAGCTTATCAATGTGAGTTAATTTTCATCATCTCGTTCTCTGCATTGTACATACTGACACAGAGGAAAGTCCTAATGAGTTCCATGATTGGATTATAATGAACAATTAAGCAGAGCATTTTAGTTAATGGTGATTGTTTGATGATTAATTTTTACATGCCTCTTTCGAGTGTCGTTTTCAACATATCTTCCCCAGATAAAAAAAAAAACCAGTCAGAGACTGGAACTGGATTAACAAGTAAGGCAAAACTGGATGTGGTGGACAGAAGAATGGAAAAATGCTTATTATGTTATATGTACCTTACCTGGTTAGAATGTTACTTGAAAAATTTGCCATTAAGTTGCTAACTTGTTTTTATCTTCTTTTTTTTTTTGGCTTATGCAGATACACTACACTGCAAGATTTGCAGATGATATAGTATTTGACAGTTCTTATAAACGTGGCAGACCCCTTACTATGCGTCTTGGCATGGGCAAGGTGATTTTTGCTTTCTCACTATTGTTTTATTTGCAATTCATGTACCGACTTGTATGAATCGTTATGCGAAGAACAATATGGAGTAGGTGAGAAGAGCAGATCAGATGTAGAAATGTTATTCAAGAGATTTGATCCACTGTTATCTTCATACATTTTAAATTCTTTGAGTGATTCACGAGTACAAGAGAGGAAGATGATCTAGAGCACAAGTCCGAGGTCATGAAACTTCAAAACGATATAGAAGTTATATTTTGGGTCGAGTTATATCGACAACCCTACGGACTATGTCATGTTTCCAAGTCTCGACAGTTGTTTTGGTGCATAACAAGTGTTGAACTGAGCTTGGGTCTAACTTTTTCTGATCTATTAAATGTGCTCATCATTACTGATATGATACCCCTTAATGAAATAATTTCACTATGTCAAATCCAATTTCAAATCAGGATAGAGGATGGTATGAGTCCGTACAGTAGAAAGTAATTAGAGGCTAGGTTAACTCTTGTGACCAAGTTTTACAGAACTTTAGAGGTGATTCAAGTTTGCGTATAGGGGTGAAATATTGGATGATACAATAGGCTAGTTAATTCATATCTCAAAGTTTGAATGAAAAAAAATATATTATTTGCTGATTAAGATTAGATGTGTCATTCACAAAATGAGCAATGTTGGATGCTTAAGGATGTGATAACCACCAATAGTTCTTGTATCCTTGGAAATGTGCAGAGCTATTATCTTTCTCAAAATGGATGTTGATCCTCAACAGAGATTTGTCAGTTTTTATCAGATTCATAATGGTACAGTTGCAGCTCAAAGAGAGAAAAAATAATGATGGAGACCATGATTGACTAGCTCCAATTGAGATTGTAATATGCCTGCATAATGCAAAGTACTACTGCATATTGATCTGATCCATGTCTTCATCAGTGTGTCGTTGTTTTCTCCGTCCAGGTCATTAAAGGATTGGATCAGGGCATCTTGGGAGGTGGAGGTGTGCCGCCAATGCATGTTGGTAAGATGCAGATAGATTATAAGCCAATCTACCAACTTCTTCAACAGGGTGTTCTATTGGATTTTCCTTTTTTGAAATTTTCACTCAGGTGGAAAGCGGAAACTTTACATCCCTCCTCATCTAGCATATGGACCTGAACCAGCGGGCTGCTTTTCAGGTGCGAATAAATAGTTGTTTGTCTACTGGAAGCATTATTTGTGATACTGAAATGCATTTGAAGTTGGACATTAGGATAACTACTTGTTCCAAATGTTTGGATGAATAGTAATTAGCTCTCCTTGACCATAAGTCATAACTGTTTCCTTTTCAAATCACCTTAAAGACATGACTGAAGGACTTCTCTGAAATAACGTTGGCATGTGAATATTTCAAAATCCTCTCGGCACCATTTAGTGAGAAGGATAAGACTTAGCGTCTTTGTTTCATCCCTCGTTCGACTCAAATTTTTACAATAATATGGAGTTCATAATAATTTTATTATCTATATTTTCAGTTTATTTATCCCCACATCATAGATCCTTATAATCTCATCCCATGATTCAAAACGGTGGTGCCTTTTAGGGAAACATGTTTTCGTTAGATCGATATCAGAATCCTACTATCAGTTTCAATGGTCCTGGACATATTAATTGGACATGAGCATCTTGCTACACTTTGAGGTTTACATATGCTCTTTCATGCATGGTAACTCAGACATAAAAAGGCACGGGTCCGCTTGTTTTTCGTTGCGGTTATCTATAATTTCTTGAGGTGTTTTGTTCATGATGCAGGGGACTGCAACATACCTGGAAATGCTACACTTGTATACGACGTCAATTTTGTCGAAGTTTACAAGGGAAACCGGAAAATGAGCTGAAAATTTAATGTACATTCTAGTAAAAATCAAACAATTATAATCCATTTTTCTGGAAGTCATTTTGTAGCAAAAAAAATACATTTAAGTGAAGTGTATATTTTTTTTCTTTTTACTACGCTATCAGATTTTTACTTTCAAGTTTAACACAAAAAAAAAAAAAAAAAAATTCAACATGTTAAAAAATTCTTTCAAATCACATTATCCATTCACATGTATTTGACAAAAAGTGAAGCCATGCATCATAAATAATGTCAATTTACGTCAATTTCTATTTTATGAGCATAATACTCAGTAAACAATTTAAACTAATAAAAGATTATTTTACTAAATTTACTAATTAAAGAAATAATACCGATTGGGTTTTAATTACTTGCTAAACTATCATTAGCTGTAGCAACTAAAACTAAAGTTTAGTTATGCTTATATTTTAGTCGCTTAGATAATTTATAATCATATATTTGAACTAACGTGAGAAATTTAAAAAGGGACTCAAATTATTAATTTTGAGCAACTCCAAAATTAAATATAAGTAATGAAAAATTCATAATTAATTATATTTATAATGGTATACGTTGCTTTTAGTTTATTACTTTATTATCTTTACCAACAATTTTGAATAATTAAAATTGTATAAAATTAAAGTTAAAGAAGTAAATATATTCTAATAAACGTTATATTATAATCGCCAACTACTACTATTTAATATTATAAATCCATCAAACAAGGATAAAGATTAGTAAATGTTCAAGAGAAAATTTGGAAGTTATGATAGTATAATATCACACTATTAACATGGCTCTTTCATGTATCATTCCTTGTTTGATTGGGGCATCAGGAGGATTCTAAATTCATATATCATCAATTATATTTTGGAGATGGTTGTATTTGGATTGATGAATTTCAAACATATATAAATTTATTTTGCAATTTCAGATGAGTAAGACCATAAACTTCAAATCCACTCTTGTAAGTTTATATATGTTTTATGTTAATTAGGATGATCAAGTTCACCTAATAATAGAGACATTCAAAATTCATTCTATTTTAATGTAACTAATGTGAAAATAAGTAAAGTTTGAATTTAAGATTTCATGAATTGTTTCATTGTTAACAATAAAACTATGATAAGTGTGAGACGGTCTCACGGGTCGTATTTTGTGAGAAGGGTCTCTTATTTGGATCATCCATGAAAAAGTATTACTTTTTATGCTAAGGCTGCGTTTGGTTTGGAGGATAAAATAAACTAATGATTAGTAACTAAATGATAAAGAAAATGATTGTTGTAGGAATGTATTATAAGGTGTTATGTTTGGTATGATTTTTAAGTGTGGGATAATTTTGATTTTTTTGATGAAAGGACAAAATTGCCCATTCTTTTTTTTTTCTTCCACTCCGGCGACGGCGGCGGCGGGCTGGCGGCGGCGACGGCGGCAGTTCGGCGGCGGCGACGCCGGCGGTGGGTGGTCTGGCGGCGACGGCCGGCGACGCCGCCGGTGGGTGGTCTGGCGGCCGTCGACGTCGGCAGTGGGTGGCGGTGGCGACGGCCGACGACGCCGGCGGTGGGTGGTCTTCCGGCGACGGCCGGCGGTGGTCTGGCGGCGGCGGGGCGGTGGCCGGTGGCGGCGGTCATGGCGGGAAGTGGTGGTGAGTTTGGATATAGGAGAAGGGTAAAATTGGAAAATAGGAAGGATTAAGATTTGGATAAATAATCCTAGGGGGTAAGGATGTATTATTTTAACCCACCTAATATAACCTAATCATTCATAGGAGGTATTGACTTGGTTAAATAATCACGCGAGCCAAACGACTGACTAGGTAGGATAAAATAATCAATCCCTCCTAATCACCCGAACCAAACACTACCTAAGAGTATTATTTTTTATTGTGAATATCGGTGGGTTGACTCGTCTCGAAGATAAAGATTCGTGAGACCGTTTCACAAGAGACCTACTCTAAAACTATAATCGAAATCCGTGAATTTCAGTTTTCTTATGAGGTTTATGATTTGCAGACTTTTGAACTCCCTTGTGGGAGTCTACACGTTCTTTAATTTGTTTTACGTTATGTACTTTATTTTGATGTTGAGCAAAAGGGGTATGCTTTACTTGCATTTGCTTTTTTAGCTTTTTCGAGCACTGAGGATTCAACTTCAATACATTGGCATAACCATTAACTTCACAATTATAATTTGTTAGTTTGTGGCTCGAAGTTTTAAACTGAGATATCTCTTTCTAAAATCTCAACTAGAAATCATATAATGGTTAACTGAATTATTCTACATACTGTGCATGAAACACTTGATAACCATTGAATCATAAGAACAAAGGCAACCTATACATAGTTTCAAAATCCTGATTACATGATAGAGCAGGCATTTGGATTGTCGTCACTAAAAATAGCGATGTAAGGATCCTCAAGTACCGCGGTGGCAGTACTTGTGGTGGTGTCTTGTTTCCTGACAAATCCAGGGGGTGCCTTCTTGTCATAAGCCTGGAGAGAATAGGGCTGAGCCACGAGATTGTAAGGCACATATGGCCATATTTCAGCCTTCTTTCCTGTTGATTTTGCCTTCTTCAACACTTTGTTTTGCTCTACATACCCTGTTACTGTCACCTTTTGTTGTTTCCTGTCAATCTCCACCGATTTCACTCCTACATGCGCAAACGTAATTAAGTGTAAATGGGACACGAGATGGGTTTATGGAGAGTAATTCAGGCTACAATTGTCAGTTGGAACAAAATCAGTTGAGGTGTATATGCAAAGATGTATAAAACATATTAAGGCAACATAAATTTCTGACAGATTATGTATGTAAAAACTGTTTTCAGTTGAGGTGTCCACAATCTGAACATTGGGATGATGAATAGTAATTCAAATAAACGTGAAATTTGAAGGTCCTTTTGATGGCGGAGGGAATATATGTGATATGGAAAAAGTGTATTACCACTTAAGGAAACCAAAGCTTTGTGGACTTTAAGCTCACAGCCATCACAGTCCATTCTGATTTTGAGATCAACTGTTTGGAACTGTTTCTTCTTACTTTTCTTGTGTTTGCTTCCATTGCTCATCAGGTCACAGACGTACTCCAGAGCCTCTGCAACACCCATTTCCTCCTCCTTTTTTCCTTTGCAAAATGGCTTCGACAAGTTTTTCAAACTTAGAAGCTTCTTTTGAAGATGGGAGAAGGGTTATGTAATAATAATTTTGTAAGAAAGTCCCTCAAAAGGATGGTTTCCTTTCCTGTATATAAACGAAGAAATATATATATTTTGAGCTTTCCGGACGTTTCGAGCGAATCGACTCGATTGGTTTAAGGTGATAGACCATGGTTCGAACCCGATGACAACCCCCCATCCCTTGTGGTAAAAAGAAAAGGGTCTTTTACTCACAGTTAGTTGGAAATGTGGATTTTGAATCTTATGCATGTTGACAGATGCGTGTTTTTTTATAACTTAATGTGGGAGAAATGACAGAAAGTTGAAGAAAAAGTAAATAAAGTGAGATTTTAAAGCGTCACACCTGGTAACTTTCGAACCAAAACACCTTTAATAATATTTTTAAAAACAAATTCAAAATCGATCTAAATACACCAATAATATTATTTTTTTCTTAATCTAGAAATAAAAATCAATATCCAGAATCTAATGGAAAGAAAATGGATGTCCACTGCATAAGTAATTAATTATCTTCATCACCAATAATAGAGGGAGTTTAGCTATAATAGAGGGAGTTTAGTTATATACCATTCATCGCAGATCATAACAAATACACCATCAAGCAAACAAACAAGAATATCAAAACAAAAACACGACTTAGTGAACAAACAACAATTTCCGAGTAACGATATACCAACAGCAAACCAGTCTTGCATCCAGTTTATTTAAAATATCAAAAGCTGTTTTAGTAAACTAACTTTCCCACATGCTCTTGAAAGTGAGTTTTTGTACAGTTTCTTCTTTATTAAACAAGTTCCACTGTGCCACATCAAGGTTTCATGGGTACCTAACAAATACATCTACTTCTAGCTACAATCTGATGTTCCAAAATTTTACCTTGCTTTTTTTCGGTTACAAAATTATTACCAAGTTCTGACTTCTGATATAAACAATTCATGAAAAGACAAAATCAGGAGGCGGATTATGTTAATGAAATTAGTACACTACCAAATAATAGATTTAGGAAAAGCGACCAACTTACTGAACAACGAGAGGTCAAAACACGTCAGCATTTGAAGAAATGTTGAATATCAAATGCAAGACCATTAAAAATTCTAGAAATTTAAACTATAAACAATAATGTTGATAATACATCCAATCCAACACCTAGCACCAAATAGGCCTGGAAGAAAAAGGTGGTCAATGATAAGGGTGCATAAAACATCACCATATTGAAAAGGCCAAAAAATAGGAAAGTAGATCGATAGTAAGGAGGACTAAAAGAAATATAGCGAGCAGAATTTACATGTGAAACCAACAAAAAGGGTTTTATCATTTATGGTTACTTCTATGCTGCATTGGTGATGTGGTGGGATTAGTTCCACATATATTAACATAGAATCAGGAGTGTCACGATCCAATGCAATTTACTGCACTTTGTAAAATCGCCGAGTGTAGTGGAGAGAGAACCAGCATGTACAAGGCTTTACCAGGCTCGAGTAAGGGAGAACATGCTTATGAGACATGCATCATTAGCAGTAACATCATGAACAACTTTGCCATATGTGAGCACGAGGCTGAGGATTTAGGTGTCCTTCCAGCAAATGCCGGAGCAACAGCTTGGCCCTTTGGCACGCTCTGCTGCTCCGTTGTTGGTAAGGTATTAGGAGAGTTGCCAACTGGCCCTCCATCACCATTTTTATGATCCAGACCTGGAATACATTTAGATTGATCGTTCACAGGAGAGATCAATGCTGTTGATTTGAAGGGGGAAATATTATGGATAGTCGTAAAACAATCTTGATCGGAGACAAAATTGAGTACACTCCATTGAATCATAAAGCCATTTCTAAATCTTTGCATGACACAAAATATAAGCGCTTAAGCACGGAGACATAGTAAAGTGATTATACTACATCAGTTCAGTTGTTTCACTTTTCAGTTTCCTTCAGCAAATAAAAAATAGAATCTAAATGTAATAGAGGGCATGCGGAGACTTCACGTAGTATAGGAAGATCAGCATAGATACTTCTTAGAGGATGTCCATGCCATATTGTCCATCAAAAAATGAAAAAACAATATTATATACAAACTTCTAAATTGACAACAATTTTGATGAATATTGAAATTATTTCATGAAAACATGTATATTTAATCACGGCAAGAGTTGCGCTTGTGATGTGTTTTCATGAAATAATTCCAATATCTTCTTTAAAAATGCTAATTCATATTTCTATAATTGACGAGTCAAGGAGTACACAGAATAAAGGAGAAATGATGCATGTTTTAAGAGGACTCTCAAACTTAAACCTTAAGATGCATCTTACTAGCATAAAATGAGATAAAGCAAAGCTTGATTAAGATTTTGGGTGAATCTCAGTGGTCGATTTGATTGTTTAGGTTATGATAGTTCTTAATGTAAAGTTGCCTTGGTGGTCCCACTTACATGGTACATCATCTCGGTTTGATAGCTAGAGCACCAACTCTTAAAGCTGTTATTTTCTTTCAAATTCTTTCAAATCTATTAAAGTTGACAACTGGATCATCAACTCTTACAGCAAAGATTTCTTTCACATTCTTTCAACTCTATATTACAATAAATAAGGTCAGATATGCACATACAAACAGCTTCATGCACTACACAGATAAAAAGTATCAGTAAAATGCACCAAAGACCCCATTAAACTGCATAATGTCATGCATATAAGGAACAAAATTCAAACCAAAATGGGATATAAAGAACTAAAATACTCACACTTTGAATGTGACCAACCCAACATGTCCTTTTCCCTATCAAATACAATCTGATATCCTGTCATGAAGTTCTCTGCAAGAGCAAAGATGAAAATCACTTGAGAAAGATAATGAAGCCAAAGCACTGATCAATTATCAGTGTACAAATATATTCCCATATTCTTGGAAGAGAGCAGAAATTTCACTGTTGACTACAATATGTCATTGGAATGCGAGTCTGTGCTTACGCCCAAATATTCCCAAATTTCCATCTGTGGGCTGTACCGCTAAACAAAACCCAACTGCACCCTGCAGAGCGTAGAAAATAGTCAGATTTGCATCCATCATAAGTATCATCATTGAGGTATACACAAGCAAAAACATCCATCAGAGCAAACAGACACACTATTGGCTCAGTCCAATTTGTAGGCATCATCAGTCACCACATTGAGTGAAGAATTAGTAACCACACTTTCCATAATTGTCCTTTGTTATCCAAGTTTATCTTATTGTTGTGTCCTGCCTTGTACAATTAGGTTCGTAACCATAAATTTAGTGTGTTGTTCGACATCAATAAAAGAAATTTTAACAAAAATCTCTCTCTTATTTGCAGTTCAAGAACTTATTCATAACTCTGAACTATGAGATAAACAATCCAGATACAAATTATAGCTTCCCCAATTTTTAAGCCAGACAAGCTCATATAATCCAAAAATTATTTTGAGACTGTCCAAGTTTACCACAACTATGTATCAAAAAGAATTCTGCTATGCAAAACAATTAACATTACAAGCAACAACCTGGGTACCATAGATCACAAAAACAGGACTGCTGACCACAAAACTGCTGTTTGACGAGAACTTCAGAACCAGGGACGGAATCTTGGGCACCCCATGAGAACTGTTAAAAATGAAATACTCAAATTAGTTAAAAATAAGGAGATGATAGAGAGGCTCCTGTGCAAGCACATACGTACCTGGATTTATAGCAGTATTGCCATGGATATCCTTCAAAGCTAGACCTTGAAGCATTTATTTGCCTGTCGAACTATGATCACAACAAATAACAATATTCCAGATCAAACTGATCTACGTTCACAAAATGTAGTATAGTGTAAAGAACCTTGAAAATAAGCAACAGAAGAAAATATACCTCGTCAACAACTCTTTTATAGACTTGCATGGGAAAAAATGAGAATGAGGTTCCACTATCAACAAGCATTTCAAAGCCTGTATGCTCCAGACATGAATTCCCAATGCAACAAGCATCCACTCCAACAACATACGTTAAGCTGAACCATGAAATAACCGGACATAAGTCCAATGTATAGGTAACACATAAGAAATCTTGAAACTATGATTATATTACAATGTTTACTTTTTTCCATCCAAAGATAGAAAAGGAGTAGTTTGTTGGCCAGCAATTCCCCTGTCCCCAAAGAATAGCCTCCCAGAATCATCTTCATTAAAACATAGAGAAAAGGAGTCTGAAACATATCCAGCTTTTGCGAGAAAACTTGGAACAGAAATTTCTCCAAGTCCCAAACCCAAAAGACCATCAGGAGCAACTCCATTCAGGTAACCACCAGTTTGTTTACTACCACATCTAAAATAAAAATAATAACATAAGCACCAAGAACATAGAACACTTCCATGAGGATATTTCTCAACAGCAGCCACAGAGAAAACGCACCCAATAATGACTGTTGCTTTTACAGATTTGCTGGATGCATTGTTATGGTCTGGCACAAGATGTAATACATCTTCCACCAGAAATCCGGAGGTTGAGGTATCATCTGAATAGTAGTTGATAGTATAAGGACATTGCTGCTTGAGATTTGGACAATTCGGTCCCAGTTCACATAACTGATGACTGCAAGAGAGGGGCTTGCTTGTGCTAGAATCAGATGGATTGTACTCATTAAGATCCTTATCCTGCACAATAGATGCCCCAAAAACCAGGGAGCACCTGCCAATCAATCATTTGGTAATAAGTAATAAACATGCTACTAATTCAACAGCAACGAGCTATTTAAGAAATGCCTGCAGTGTTAAGCTTTTATCCATTCCAAGAGGTAATGTAAACTTCCTATAGGTTCATTGACAACTTGGGACCAAATAAAACGGGTCCGTTCCACCAAACAGAAAGTCTGGTAAGTCTTTCTACGAGAAAAAGCTGTCGATAGGAATCAATATTCCAGAGTTCACAGAATCATCATCAGATTGAACTTCAGTATGTAAAACCAAAGAGAAAGGAAAATCTTGGTGAACACAGCTGACAAGCTTTAATATTTGCACCCAGCTGCCAAAATAATTAGCGTGATAAACAGAAAAAAGGTAAATCTCAGTGAAG
Source organism: Primulina eburnea (assembly GCF_022965805.1). Taxonomy (NCBI): domain Eukaryota; kingdom Viridiplantae; phylum Streptophyta; class Magnoliopsida; order Lamiales; family Gesneriaceae; genus Primulina; species Primulina eburnea. The sequence goes on from NC_133107.1 coordinate 6,495,579, forward strand.
AGGATTCCCAAGTTTTATATTTCCACCCAGCTGCCAAAATGATTCAGTTGATGAACACAAAAAAAAATAAGAATTCAAATTCTACCCTTATACTCTTCTGATATACAAATTAATGAAGTCTAACATAAAAGGACAATTCTTAAAATTGTACCACCATTTCCTAGGGCATAAAAACTAAATCCAACTGGTTTTTCTGTGTGAGACATGAGTTCTTTTTAGAATTTCAAATCATAAGAACCCATTTAAAAAAAATATAAGAAATGGGCCTCAATAGTATGCAAAACAGTCAGTGTCATAAATGTGATTATATCGCACCTGTTTAGCCATATATCTTGTTCCATATGGCTGTTAACTGTTTCAAACAAATAAAGGGGAAACTCCTCCATACCAAATGTTGATTGGACCAAATCTAATTTTGAAAAAAACTCGCTCACCAACCCTACCTCAGAAATATAATATCACGACGAGCAAATAAAGTGGTAAATAAAAGGAAAAAAGATTAAATTCAATCTAAAAAATGAGAATAAATTAATGACTAACATAATTGGAAGAAAAATCAAGTTCTTCGCCTCTTTCAGTGTTATTCACTTGCAATTTTTTATGGTCACAGTATTTAACTTTCAATATGCTATTAGTATTAGGAGAATTGAATATATTTATATTAAATCTTTTAAATAATAATAAAGAATCAGGGTACAAATAATATCCTATTGACTGGGTATTTAACAGATATTGGCTTAATGTAAGCTTTCATAATCTACAAATATCAGAAGAGGTGGTCTTTATTGTGATTTTGAAGAAGGGACATGTAATCGAACCAAACCTCAGGGAGAGTTTATAAAGTCATCCTCATTAGCATTATATGTTTGTCCAGATTATACATGGAAAATACAATGTTCAAGAGCCACAGAACTGAACATTCGAGCATTTGGCAAATGCTTGTATATTTCTTTACGTGCTAAAACAGAATCGCAAATGCTTGTATATTTCTTTACGTGCTAAAACAGAACCATAAACAAGGAATGCAGATGTTCATTCATGGGAAAAACACATCTTCCAAATCATCACAACATTGACATAAAGACGGTTTGTAGATATTCGTTAATGGAAAAATATCATCTAAATCACAGCAACAATGACCAGAAGATAAGAACAGGTTTCCTACCAGACTGCTGTAGTAACTGGCAGCTAAAGGCGCGCATTCAACACAATCACAGGGAACCCAAAATAGATCACTTCCAGCATCCAACGCCACAAGAAAAGAAACACTTGGTGTGCCTATGTCGATCCACATGTAGTGTAACCTGTTCAAGAAAATGAGGTAAATAAATGGGGTTGAAAAATTAAAATTCCAAAATAATTGGTGCTATTTAATTGCTAACTCTGGATCATATTCCAATAAAAAAATATGCAGAGATAGTGTGATACTATGCATAGCTTTTGTGTGGTTGGATAAAATAATTATTGCATGGATTTCTGCCACCGTTGATGGGCTAGGAGAATGTTGACATATAGAAACATTAAACCGTGTGTTACTGCTACATGCTTTATCTCAGTGTGTAAAGACAGAACGAATTTAAAACCGAAATCACATATTTGTCTGATTTAAAAGACCATATGACACGGTACATAGCACCATATAACTTTCTCCAAAGGTCGAACAAAAAAAATTTAAAGGCAACCAAATCTCACACCATTCAAATCATTAACAAAATTACCATTCATTATGTCAATCTAAGTTATTCCCCAAGTGCACACGTGGGACAGTGGAACCCAGGGGATAATGGATGCTACTCACAGAAAGCCTCGCTGATTTAATATATGTCCAATGCACAATCAGATTTTCTTTTTTTGTCAAAGAAGCAGCATTCAGCCATATTTAAATGCACACTTTAGGGAAGTTATAGGGTTTCATAAATTACAGGAATAATTGCTTTGGTAAGTTTTTTGCAAGATTATGATTCCAATGATAATTAGTTAAACGAGTTTGATAGATTCACAGGGAACCTAAATTTAGGATTTGTTCATGCTATCATAAGCAAAGTTATGTTTTAATCCAATGGCTAAAAGGGGCCACATTTTTTCTTGTAATGCAATGTGTGGACCCATGTAAAAAAATATAAGTAAACTCTTGCAGTTAATGGATTAGCACTCCGGGTACTAACTATGTGGTAGCATCGAACTACCACCCAACTTTAATGAGATTAAATTTGAGAGTTTACAAGATATGCATGAGAGTTTTTTCCTAAAGCGTGCAGGATGCTTTTAAGGCAATTAAATTAGCTAAAATATGATCTACTATTGGACTTAGACACTTAGTCTTGAACATTAGTCAAGATGATACCTATATTATCTAAACTACCATACTACCCAGCTAACATTGGAATGCCACAAATAATTATTAAATTCTTCCCACACACACTTTTGAAGGAGAAAATTCCTTAGCTCTCTCCTGGCAGACTATGAGATAGGAAAATAAAATATTCTCAAGAAAAACATGAGAAAGAAGAAAGAGTATTCTCTCTTCCTAATACTCCATTTGGCCAAAAGCTAAAGAAATGAGGCAAGTTTTCTGCTTCTCATATCTCTCTTTGCCGTGTGCTTCAGTTGACAGAAAAAAATGGTTTCCTCACATTTCTTCCTTAACACCTTTAGCTATATAACTCTATACACATCTTGATTCAGGAAACATCCCAAAAATAGATCCAAGTCTCTTCGGGTAAACTAGGACCTGTCCTCCACCCCTCGACCAGCCACTGATCAGTTATTTCGGTGCCTAGACCCTAAAAAATCATATTAGAATTGGTGTTTCGCACCAATTATAACAGCTTATCTCACAGGTCCCATATTAACGTGCTAACCACTGGTTTGTTTAAAGCAACAGTCTCGCGTTTGTGGGATTAAAAATTTTAATTTCCAAATGCTGAGAACAAAACAGATCCGATAGAGTGGTAAAGGAAATATACCAGAAATTTGCGGCACATTAAGTTTCTAGTTGCAAATAAAACATTACCAAAAGAAAGGCATCCAACTTATCCGCAGTAAAAACAGAGAAAACACGAACCATCCAAAGTCGTTTCCGAGGGGCAACGTGGCGCTGCCTTTAGTGGGGTAAAGATATTGAAACTGAGGGTTAAGCTTAAGCGTCTGCCGCTGCACATCGCTGCTCAACAACCGCCGATAATACTCTGAGCTCAGCTTCCGCGGCCAAGCGCGGCCAGCTCCACCGCCATTGACCACATCAGCTCCATTTCTGGAAATCCAAACTTCCCTTGCTTCATCGGAAAACCTATGCACCAACCTCGCTGGAAATATAAACGGCTCCGACAACCCACAATGAAGACACCAAATTAGCGATAAACCAAGCCAAATAAAACGAATGTCCATTCCAAAAGGAGATCGAAAAATGACCAGAAACTCTACAAGACCGAGGAAATCACGAATGTACGTATCATATGAGAGTATTTGTGACAGTGCAGTGGAAGAGCCCCACTACTTCGGAGGAGGTAATGGCAAACATAAGCTCGGAAAGGAGGTGGGTAGCGCCGGGGTGGGGGCGGTAGAATTGGAAAGTTGGGTGAGTTCCGGCGACGAGTGGAGTGAGGAAGAAGATACAGAACCAAAAAGGTGACTAGCCCTCGCCGGCTCGCCCTGCTTGTTTACGTGGTTAGTAAGTCCGAATTAGGGACAGTTAGTCAAATTATTTTATTCAAATAATTTTAAAAAAAATAATATTTGTTTGAAAATACTCAAATATATTATTTTTAAAAAAAAATTAAAAATAAAAATTGTCCAAAATTATTTTCTCTAATATCCCATTGAATTAAGATCCCAATTGTCACATTTTTTAAATAATAATAATAATTATTATTATTATTAAAAAATTTAGAGTTGTGAAAGTGTCTTCTTCTTTTCTTGTATTATATTCTTTCTATTCTTTTGTGACTAAAGTTTTGAGTCCGTGTCATATTGTGTTAGGCAAAAACTTGTGTGAGACAGTTTCATAAGTCGTATTTTGTAAAATAGATATCTTATTTTGGTCATCCATGAAAAGTATTACTTTTTATCGTGAATATTGGTATGGTTGACACGTCTCATAGATAAATACTCATAAAACCGTCTTACAAGAGATCTACTCATTAGTTAAGAAAACATATAGCTAATATTTGTAGTTTTTTTGAGGTTTTCTTTTAAAAAAAATTTGTGGATAAATCTTTGAATCTCGTCAAGAACTTTGAAGATACTAGATTGAACAATGTTTTGTCATATTATTATATTTTGAAGGTCCAATGATATATTAACTAGGAGGACAAAATCAGTAGGGTTTGGAAAAAGAATATAAATTATAGTAATTGAATCTCGTGTGACCTTTTCGAAAGTACAAATTTTGAAGGTACAAATAAGTTGTACTTGGGCACAATATTAGAGAAATCGAGCATTACAAACACAATTTGTGAATATGAAGATGAGAGTGAGCTCATTGTTATCTCCACAAAACCAAGCACAGTTCGGGATAATTAAGGTACAAATATAGCAATAATCAGCATCAAGTTGATTAAATTTTGTATTAAAGAAACATTATTAGGTACCAATGGCGAGTGTTTGAGGTTTAACCAATCATCATTCTAATCAATATCATTACTTGTGATGGTATTTTCATTTGGGAATTGAAAATGTGGTTTTTGAACCAAAAAAAAAACATCAAAGTTGATGATCTAAGACAAGATATATTGACAAATACTTCTATGTGTGTCAAAGTTCGTCAACAGTTTGGAAATTAAGCACTTTGCTCACAACGCTTTACTTTGATAATTTCAAGTCTCAAGTGCTCAAAGACATGAGCTATGTTGCCAAACACTTCCAGATGTTAAACACTGATCAGAAAAGAAAGAAGAATCAAGACGCACAAATGAGTTTCGAGCTTTCGATGCCGATTACAAAATCAAGACTCGTATGGATGTGCGGCTTGATTCGCTACAGACTACTCTTGGTAGGTATATGCAAGAAATTATAAAGTATATGTAGTGCGGTAATACCAAAAAGAGGTAAGCTTGCGAAAGGCTGGAAGAGCATGAGAGAACGACTGAAAAAACCAAATACGAAGAAGGAAAGAAAGCTGAAGAAAGAAGAAGACTATATGAGGAAGCTAGTAGAGAGGCAATGGTAGTGGAAGCAATAGAAGATAATTTTTTTTCTTTTCTGTAATAAAATTTACATATTTTTTTTGCCCTTGTTATAACAATGTCTTTTCATTCAATCAATGATACATTATTTTCTCAATTGTGTTTGATTTTGTACTTAGATGTACCATATGTACTTAGTCTAGCAGCTTAGTTTTGTCATCACCAAAAAAATGAAGAAATTGTTATTGTGAAATTATCGTCACCAAAAAATGAGGGAATTGTCATCATATGTACTTAGTCTAGCAGCTTAGTTTTTTTAGATTGTTTTGTTTAAACTGCACTCTGACCGAACCGCATCAAAAGACTTAAGCCATAGACTAATCCTAGTTGGCCAAATCTATAAGCTAAATTTTCATTGTAAGATATCCAACAACAACCAATTGATAACAATGTCTCCTAAAGTCAAAGACGAAACAACTTTTCAGAATCCAAAGACGTCTATCACTAGGGGCATTAGAAGTGATGTGCTATAAAGGGAAATTTGACAAAGCCCTCTTGTCGGATGTCAGTAAATATGATCGTTGGAAAATTTCTAATCAGTGGAGACTTCCAATATAAATAAGTAGATTCAATATTAAAGAAACACCCACAAACAATCATAGACTAAACTTACCGAAGTTAATCTGTTATCTACAAGATCTAAAACAATCTTATTATTTTAAATAACAAGATGTTCACATTTGCACACACTTATAGTCAATATTTGATCACCGAGGATCTATCGGTGCTATCTTATCAATTTTAGCCGTTCAAATTTGTAAGGCTCGAGAATTATCAACTGGCATTGATGCTAGACTCATAGAAGTAAGAATGCATGACGTTTAAATGAGATTTTGAGTAGCATGGCCGAAGCCACACCGCCCCCGCAGTGCTAAAACTACCGCCCCCGCGGTGTAGGTGATAGAAAATTGGGAGATTTTTCGAAGTAACACCGCACCCGCGGTGCGCGCAAGACCGCACCCGCGGTGCTGAGACCGCACCCGCGGCGGTGCAAGCGCCGCACCCGCGGTGCGTGAATTTCCGAAAATGATAGGGCTGCCGAGAGCTTAGCGCACCCGCACCCTTACACTGCCGCACCCGCGGTAATGCGTGTCATGTGACAAACATGAACACTCGTCCCTTTGCATGCAATATAGATTATGTGTCTTCATTTCCTTGCATTGCATCTTCTGAGAGCCGAGGGAATTCAAGGAGGAAGCTTTCACTTCTTTTGATTTTCAACTTGAGAGTTTGCATGATTTAGCCATCCGAATTTTGTTCCGAGTTAAGATTTGCGATCCTTACAGCGTTGGCTACGAAAGGATGTAAGTATTGTTCATTTCCAGCATGTCTCGATATGTATGTGCTGGGGGAATTCAGATTTGAGTTAGAATATGTGTTCTTGATATATAGAGCATAGTATATTCGTTGTCGGATCGATTTTCAGACACCGTATGTTATTGGCTCGATTTTCAGCATGTATTGTGTTGAGAATATGCAGATTTCAGCATGTGTATTGATAGTATGAGTTGCTTGTGATTGAGTATGATGGAGTAGACTATTAGTGAGTTATCGGTATCGAAGAAGTACACTGTTATGCCGTCAAATTATATCAAAACCGAGTATTGAATTGTATATGTGCTGAATTGAATTGAAAACTGATATTGCATGTTTACATTGCCTTTCAGAGTTGTTATTGTCAGACTCGACATTCCGATTTCAAGATCTCGACAGATATTGTGCGATCAGAAAGGTATAATTCATGTGGTCACGGGATTGCACAACTCGATTCAGATTTGATACGAGTTTCCCTAAATCACATACTAGATTGTTATTACATTGATTATGTAATGCCTTGTTTATTGATTTATATTCGAGTTCTGAGATAGGAGAGATTGGCAGACTTGCCAAAAACTAGACGTTTCGGTGTATCGTCGCATAGGAGCAGATTTGCTATATGTGTAGACCCTCGATACAGAGTTGACCGAAGTCTAGGAATAAGACGTACCGTTGCCCCGAGTGGTTGGGTAGGTGACAGACCGTCTTATTCACACCGGGATCCCTAGATTAGAAAAGAGTCGAGTCAAGATTTGAATTGTCGAATACAGATTTGTATTCTACTACATGTTTAGATTTATATTCATGTTACTTGACATATGCTATGCTTTTGTACATGATTATGACATTGCATGCATCCATGTTTTATACTGGGATATGTTCTCACCGGAGTTATCCGGCTGTTGTCGTGTCTGTATGTGTGCATGGCAACAGGTGGGGCAGGATCGGGGTCACGAGCTAGATGAGAGATGATGATAGCATGGAGATCTCGGGCATTGCAGATTACTAGTGGTTTCTTATGGCACTTGTACTACTTATGTTTGTAGTTGTCATGTGAACACTAGTGTATGTTGTACGAACAGACTTGTATGTACATTACGTTGTTTAATTTCTATCGAGATATGTTATGCTTTAGTTAGTACATTTGAATTAAAATTAAAAGCAAAATTTTGACCCACATTTTCGAACAAAGATCCAATTAAATCCCAAAAGAATAGAGTTAGAGCCCGGGTCCCCACAACAGGTGGTATCAGAGCAGTAGGTTCTGTAGACTGAGATAGAATAGAATGAGCGGGGTAGATCGAGTCATCCTCCTTGCTTTTGAGATGCTAGCATGACTTATTGATTTCCCTATTATATGTTGTATTGTTATCTGAATTGATTTACAGCATTTTAAGCCTGAATCAGAACCGATTCTCGATCAGAGGTATATGATCAGAGAAGGGCTGAGACAGATGACATTGGGTGTGTACTAATCAGTTTTATGATCAGATTTATGCCGCCTAGACGAGTGCCACAGCCAGAGCAGGGTAGCACATCGGGTGCACAGATGGACGTCACCGCTACACCGATGGAGACCTTATTGAAGAGATTTCAGTCTTTCCATCCGCCTACCCTGAAGGGTACAGAGAGTGCAGTAGAGTGCGAGAGCTGGCTGGATGATATCGAGATGCTGTTTGAGTCTTTGGCTTACACTGACGAACGACGTGTGAAGCTGATAGGGCATCAGATGCAAGAGGTTGCCAAGAGCTGGTGGTTGACGACGAAGAGAGCCTTGGAGCACCGAAGCATTGATATCACGTGGAAAGTCTTTAAAGATGAGTTCTATCAGCGCTTCTTTCCCGTCTCCTACCGGAAAGATAAGGGAGCTGAATTTGCGAATCTGAAGCAGGGACAGTGGAACATCGAGGAGTATGTTGCTAAATTTTCTGCATTGCTACGATTTGCACCGCATGTGGCCGGAAACGACGAGGCAGTGGCCGATCAGTTCATCAACGGGCTGAATCCCGATGTCTTTACTTTGGTGAACACGGGCCGGCCTAGTACTTTTTCGGAGGCACTTAATCGAGCAAAGGGAGCAGAGGCTGGCTTGATCAGGCAGCGAGGGGCTTCCTACGGTGTTCAGGGGCAGAGACCGCCACAGCCTACTACCGTACAGTTTCCACCACCTCCTCCTCGTTTCGATAGCGGATCTAGTGGTAGTGGCAAGAAAGAATTTCTAAAGGCTAAAGGCAAGCAGTTTAAGAAATCTGGGAGTAGTTCATCGAGTTCGAGTGGATCTCGACAGAGAGGTCAGGGGTCAGATTATAGTGGCGCATATTGTGGTTCGTGCGGAGGGCGACATGCGACGGAGCAGTGTCAAGGAGTTATGGGACGCTGCAACATCTGTAGGCAACAGGGACACTTCGCCAGAGTTTGTCCCCAGAGGGGTGCACAACGATTCCAGAGCACCGGATCATCAGCACCAGCGCCACAGATGGAGAGACATGCATCTTCTGTACACTCCTTTCAGCCACCCTCTACACAGACCCAGCAGAGGCCAGGAGGTAGTCAGACGGTGAGTCAGCCTCCCCGACAGCAGGCACGTGTTTTTGCCCTGACAGAGGAGCAGGCGCAGGAGGCGCCAGATGACGTCATTGCAGGTAACTGTTTTCTTTGCGGTTATCCTGCATATGTGTTGATAGACACAGGGGCATCGCATACATTCATATCTGAACATTTTGCATTGAGACATGCATTGCCTGTGGAGTCGATGTCGACAGTAGTGTCTATAGCTTCTCCGTTGGGAAGTGGCTTGATATCTGTGACTACTGTTAGACATTGTATGCTCCAGTTTGAGGGACATGAGATTGATCTTGATTGTGTAGTACTTGGTTTAGCTGATTTTGATTGTATAGTTGGCATAGACATGTTGACCAAGTACAGGGCCACGGTAGATTGTTTCCACAAGATTGTCAGATTCAGACCTGAACTGACAGATGAGTGGAAATTTTACGGCAAGGGTTCCAGATCTCGGATTCCCTTAGTATCTGCTCTGACTATGAGTAGATTGCTTCAGAGAGGAGCAGAGGGCTTTCTTGTATATTCAGTAGATCTACTGAAGACGAGCCCAGCATTGGCAGATTTGCCAGTGGTTTGCGAGTTTGCAGATGTTTTTCCTGATGAGATTCCAGGATTACCTCCGATTCGAGAGGTTGATTTCAGCATAGATCTTATGCCCGGTTCTGTTCCTATTTCGAGAGCTCCATATAGGATGGCACCGATAGAGCTGAAAGAGTTGAAAGCACAGTTGGAGGATCTTCTGTCCAAGGGATATATCAGACCCAGTGTATCACCTTGGGGTGCTCCGGTGCTTTTCGTTAGAAAGAAAGATGGTTCGATGCGACTGTGTATTGATTATAGACAGTTGAACAAGGCAACAGTGAAGAACAAATATCCTTTGCCTCGCATCGACGATCTGTTTGATCAGTTACATGGATCTTCGGTATATTCGAAGATTGATTTGAGATCAGGGTATCATCAACTTAGAGTTAGAGACGTTGATATTCCGAAGACTGCATTCCGAACCAGGTATGGACACTACGAGTTTGTTGTTATGCCTTTCGGTTTGACGAATGCACCTGCGGTGTTTATGAGTCTGATGAACCGCATTTTTCAGAGATATTTAGATGATTTTGTGATTGTGTTTATTGACGACATTTTGGTGTATTCGAAGAATTTGACTGAGCATGCAGATCATCTGAGAATTGTGCTGAAGACTTTGCGACAGGAGCAGTTGTATGCTAAACTGTCCAAGTGTGAATTCTGGTTGCGACAGGTTGTCTTCTTGGGGCATATTATATCTGGAGAGGGTATTGCGGTAGATCCGAGTAAAGTTGAGGCTGTGATCAGTTGGCCGAGACCGACTTCTGTGCCAGAGATACGCAGTTTCATGGGTCTAGCCGGGTATTATCGACGTTTTATTCGAGACTTCTCCAGTATAGCGAAGCCGATTACCCAGTTGACACAGAAGAACATGCCATTTGTGTGGTCAGAAGAGTGTGAGAGCAGTTTTGTTGAGCTGAAGAAGAGGCTGACTAGTGCGCCTGTCTTGACGATTCCATCAGGTACAGGTGAGTTCGTTGTATATTGTGATGCATCTCACAGAGGGCTTGGATGTGTTCTTATGCAGCGAGGGCACGTGATAGCGTACGCCTCTAGACAGCTGAAGCCGCACGAGACTCGTTACCCGATTCATGATCTTGAATTGGCGGCGATTGTCTTTGCTTTGAAGATCTGGCGTCATTATCTGTATGGCGATAAATTTGAGATCTATTCCGATCACAAGAGCCTGAAGTATCTCTTTTCTCAGTCAGAGTTGAATATGATGCAGCGACGATGGCTTGATCTGCTGAAAGATTTTGATTGCGAGATCAAGTACCATCCAGGAAAGTCGAATGCAGCGGCAGACGCCTTGAGTCGAAAGGTATGTGCTCTTTCCTTGTCGACTGTAGGTGTATCGAGTTTAGTAGAAGATTGTTGCTTGTCTGGATTAACATTTAATACAGAGAGTAGACCGTTGCGACTTACTGCGATTCGGATTGAGCCAGACTTGATTTCGAGGATCAAAGAAACACAAAGAACTGATCCAAGCGTGCAGAGATCGATTGATATGGTCAGAGCTGGTCATATATCAGAATATCAGGTCAGAGATTCTGTTCTGTATGTGAATAACCGCTTAGTGGTGTCAGAGATTTCAGATTTGAGACGACAGATCATGTCGGAAGCACACTGTAGTCGGTTCAGCATTCATCCTGGTGGCAGGAAGATGTATAACGACTTGAAGACACAATTCTGGTGGAAGCAGATGAAGACAGACATTGCAGAATTCGTGTCTAGATGCCTGAATTGCCAGCAGGTGAAGGCAGAAAGAAAGAAGCCCTGAGGGTTACTTCAGAGTTTGTCTGTTCCTGAATGGAAATGGGACCACATTTCCATGGATTTCGTGACGAAGTTACCTCGATCTTCGCGGGGCTGTGACGCGATTTGGGTTGTGATAGACAGACTGACCAAATCAGCGTGTTTTATTCCGTACCGGATGACCTATCGACATGATCAGATGGCCGAGTTGTATGTCAGAGAGGTCGTCAGATTGCATGGTGTGCCGAAGTCGATCGTATCAGATCGTGATCCACGATTCACTTCTCCCTTTTGGCACAGCTTGCAGCAGGCTTTGGGTACGACTTTACACCTGAGCACTGCTTATCATCCCCAGACGGACGGACAGTCAGAGCGGACTATCCAGACTTTAGAGGATATGCTGAGAGCTGTAGTACTAGATTTTGGTACTAGTTGGCAAGATTCATTGCCGTTGTGTGAATTTTCATACAACAACAGCTATCAGACGAGCATAGAGATGGCACCGTTCGAAGCTTTATACGGAAAGAAGTGCAGATCTCCGTTGTACTGGGATGATATTTCTGAGGTACCAGAGTTAGGGCCTGATATGATTCGTGAGATGACAGAAAAAGTGAAGATCATTCAGAAACGAATGAAGACGGCACAGGATAGGCAAGCGAAGTACGCCAATATTAGACGTAGACCGTTAGTATTCGAACAGGGAGACAGAGTATTTTTGAAGATTTCACCTTTCAGAGGCGTTGTCAGATTTGGCAAGCGTGGAAAGTTGTCTCCTAGATACATTGGTCCGTATGAGATTCTTGAAAAGATTGGCGATCGAGCTTATAGACTTGCTCTTCCTCCTTCACTATCCGGTATACATGATGTTTTTCACGTGTCGATGTTACGCAAATATATGCCAGATGATTCTCATATCATTCAACCTGACGAAGCCGAGCTGGATCAGACCTTGAGCTACGTTGAAAGACCGATGCAGATTCTTGATCGGAAAGAAAAGAAGCTTAGAACCAAAACCATTCCGCTTGTGAAGATTCAGTGGAGTCGTCATGGCATCGAGGAAGCAACTTGGGAGACGGAGTCTGAGATGAGACAGAGGCATCCCGAGCTATTCCTATGATGTGAGTCTTTCTTCCCGTTTTGATTTTACTGTTTTGGGTATACTAGTGTGATTACTGGTTTATAAGTTCGAGGACGAACTATTGTCTAAGAGGGGGAGAAATGTAAGGCTCGAGAATTATCAACTGGCATTGATGCTAGACTCATAGAAGTAAGAATGCATGACGTTTAAATGAGATTTTGAGTAGCATGGCCGAAGCCACACCGCCCCCGCAGTGCTAAAACTACCGCCCCCGCGGTGTAGGTGATAGAAAATTGGGAGATTTTTCGAAGTAACACCGCACCCGCGGTGCGCGCAAGACCGCACCCGCGGTGGTGCAAGCGCCGCACCCGCGGTGCGTGAATTTCCGAAAATGATAGGGTTGCCGAGAGCTTAGCGCACCCGCACCCTTACACTGCCGCACCCGCGGTAATGCGTGTCATGTGACAAACATGAACACTCGTCCCTTTGCATGCAATATAGATTATGTGTCTTCATTTCCTTGCATTGCATCTTCTGAGAGCCGAGGGAATTCAAGGAGGAAGCTTTCACTTCTTTTGATTTTCAACTTGAGAGTTTGCATGATTTAGCCATCCGAATTTTGTTCCGAGTTAAGATTTGCGATCCTTACAGCGTTGGCTACGAAAGGATGTAAGTATTGTTCATTTCCAGCATGTCTCGATATGTATGTGCTGGGGGAATTCAGATTTGAGTTAGAATATGTGTTCTTGATATATAGAGCATAGTATATTCGTTGTCGGATCGATTTTCAGACACCGTATGTTATTGGCTCGATTTTCAGCATGTATTGTGTTGAGAATATGCAGATTTCAGCATGTGTATTGATAGTATGAGTTGCTTGTGATTGAGTATGATGGAGTAGACTATTAGTGAGTTATCGGTATCGAAGAAGTACGCTGTTATGCCGTCAAATTATATCAAAACCGAGTATTGAATTGTATATGTGCTGAATTGAATTGAAAACTGATATTGCATGTTTACATTGCCTTTCAGAGTTGTTATTGTCAGACTCGACATTCCGATTTCAAGATCTCGACAGACATTGTGCGATCAGAAAGGTATAATTCATGTGGTCACGAGATTGCACAACTCGATTCAGATTTGATACGAGTTTCCCTAAATCACATACTAGATTGTTATTACATTGATTATGTAATGCCTTGTTTATTGATTTATATTCGAGTTCTGAGATAGGAGAGATTGGCAGACTTGCCAAAAACTAGACGTTTCGGTGTATCGTCGCATAGGAGCAGATTTGCTATATGTGTAGACCCTCGATACAGAGTTGACCGAAGTCTAGGAATAAGACGTACCGTTGCCCCGAGTGGTTGGGTAGGTGACAGACCGTCTTATTCACACCGGGATCCCTAGATTAGAAAAGAGTCGAGTCAAGATTTGAATTGTCGAATACAGATTTGTATTCTACTACATGTTTAGATTTATATTCATGTTACTTGACATATGCTATGCTTTTGTACATGATTATGACATTGCATGCATCCATGTTTTATACTGGGATATGTTCTCACCGGAGTTATCCGGCTGTTGTCGTGTCTGTATGTGTGCATGGCAACAGGTGGGGCAGGATCGGGGTCACGAGCTAGATGAGAGATGATGATAGCGTGGAGATCTCGGGCATTGCAGATTACTAGTGGTTTCTTATGGCACTTGTACTACTTATGTTTGTAGTTGTCATGTGAACACTAGTGTATGTTGTACGAACAGACTTGTATGTACATTACGTTGTTTAATTTCTATCGAGATATGTTATGCTTTAGTTAGTACATTTGAATTAAAATTAAAAGCAAAATTTTGACCCACATTTTCGAACAAAGATCCAATTAAATCCCAAAAGAATAGAGTTAGAGCCCGGGTCCCCACAAAATTTGTGTTGTATCAATTAGAATTGAGGGTTCCAAAAGACAGGAAAACATGTACCTTGTTGTTGTTGTGATACTAAAAGCTTCGTTCTAGGTCATGATAATCATGTGTTCTTTACTTTGAGTTTTATCTTCATGTCTGCTTTGATTTAGAACTATCTACTGTTTAAGAGATTGCTTGCGTTGAATATATCTTATTAGTAATATAATCAGACCATTTCTACACTTGTAAAACATTTTTAAATTGTCCGGTTACTTTTAATCGTTCAAGAAAAGATTTTAAAAGCTAATTTGTGTTAAGTCCACTCTAATTTCAAAAAAAAAAATTAAAAAATATTTATTCATCTATTCTAAAACACCCATGTGATCCCAACAATGGATTATTTCACACTGCCCGGATCACTCCACATGAGTGATCCGGGCCCACCACCATGTATAAAAAAAAAAAAAAAATTGGCTCAGATTTTTTCGAGCCGTTAGATCTACCCTGCGGACAGTGCCCGCAGGGGTAGGGTCTACTTTACCCCCAACAATATAGTACTATTGGCTCAAATTTAATAATTGAATTAAATATTTGAACGAGGCGGATTTGGTACGAGAAGAAAATAGATTTCTTTGATTGATGTCCTTATGATGTTTGATAATTAATAGTTATTTTTAACGAGATTGACATAATAATATGTACATTTATTATCTAATTATTACAAATAGAAACTTGAATTAGGATTACTCAATCATTGTCTAATAATATAAATTATAGCATATATTGGTGCTCAATTTATGAACAATAATACCCATTAATGGTCAGAATGACCAAATTATTATAACTTAAAATTTGGTATGTGAATGACTTATATTGCTTTGAATTGATCCTATTAAGTGAATCATTTATATAAATAAACTTAAATTCAAAAATTACAATATTTTGCCTGTGGATTGTACTATTTTAGAGAGTTATTACTCAAAGCTATTTGTCAATCGCCTTAATTATCCAAAAGTACGGTCAAATTAATAGGATAAAGATTGTCAACACGTTGAAACAATAAGCCAAAATATTATTTTGTTGTCAAAAAATGGGTGGGAAAGAATATATGTCGAAAAAAGTACAAATTTTATTCAATGATAAAAAGAAGAGGTTTCAATTTGAGGAAGATAACATTTAAGAAACATATATTATAAATTATAAGATTAATAAATAAAATAATAATAAAAATAATAGTGGCATCAAATAAATTATTCTAATTGTTAATAGTTTATTGCCCATTTTTTTCATTATTAAAAGTAATAATGAGAAGAAATAGTTAATAAAAATGACAAGGAATACTAAATTGATATATTTTTTATCTTAAGAATTCAATAAAATAAATAAATAATTAAATTATTTAATATTATTCAGTATAATTTTAAAAATTAAATATTTTTAATTAAAAATATGTACCAAACGAGTTATTATAACTCGTTAACCTCGAACCCGCTTTAAGACTTGTTGACCGAGTCTGCACCCATCTGCATCCTTTTGTGCTTTTGGTTGGATTTGAGGACAAATATTTTTAAAAAGTTTTTAATGTTTTATAAATGTAAAAAATTAAAATTATTTTTTAATATCTTTGAAAATATTATTCAAGTACTATTTTTAAGAACGCTTGAGATATATTCTTTGTTAATTTTAAAATTGAAAGCAATGAAAAAAATCAAAACATATTATTTTTTAAACATAAAAACATTTCTATAGAATAATTGTCATATTTGTTTTTAAAACAACTTTCAAACATTTTATAAAAATTTCTTAAAAAAACATTTTTTAAATACTTGACCAAACGAAACTCTTTTTATCTCAATGGAATTTGTCACATCCTCTTTACCGGTAAAATAAGGGATGGTGGAAAAAGGGAACAATCACGAAACTTCATGGTATTTCATTACATTGCATGAAAACATACAACATGACAGCAACGACGCAGGATCCATTTGATTTTAGAGACCTTGTCGGATTATTTAGGCCACGGAAATGTTCCCACGATACACCAGAGCAACAGAGGGTAATCTGCGGTAGTGAAATGAAACCGGATGGCTTGAATGTTCATGTTAGGCTGATAGAAGTGGCGTAGGATTGCAGAACAGTCAAAGCTTGCTCTGTTGTAGCTCTGTTTCTAGCTCGTCTGACCCAATCGCCCACAATCTCACCTGCCTTGCTGTCCTTAACCCCGTTCTCAAGAGTATCCGCTGCTTCACATACTTTGCCCTGAGCTAACAGACTCTCGACTCTATTAATGAGCGATTCTATTCCGTCGCCTGATTGGTCTACCTCCTTGACCTGAACTCAGTGGTGACAAACAAGATTAAAGTTGAATAAATTACTAGATTATCCCCTCAAACTTTCATCAAAATGTACAGGGCAGCAAGGAGAGAAAATGCACCTTCAACCAAGAAGCAATAAGAGCCAATGAATGTGACAATATCCCACCACCGCCTGGTGGGATTAAGCTGAAGTGCCTTAATGTCCCCTTCAAAGAATCAAACTGCAAATATGCAACACTATTCAATTATTTTGGACAGGTAGGGATCTTGACAACAAAAAATAAGCGTTGTACATGACATGAAAAATAACACACACACAAAAGAAGAAAATAATAGAAAGCATATGCACCAGTCAGCATGACAAATAATTGGAATACAGTACGTAATTATGCAATTGGATAAGAAGAAGAATAAACGGTCAAATTAACTAATGTTGAAGCTATAATATGTAATTTAATGTGATGTAATTCTAAATAAAGAAAAATTAAAAATTAGACATTCACATGAAAGCATTTTCCAGATTATTAAAAAGACATTGACTATGGCAACATTCAGCATTCTAAACGGCCATTCAGCGTTATAGATGGCGGCCGCCTAGCGTTGCGGCGGTTGAACACCCACCGCCTTTGCCTTAGGCGGTATAAGATGAGCAGCGGCAGGCGCGCAGGCTGGCGAGGAGGACAAAGTCAACAAAATTTAAAAAAATCCTAATTATTAATACACTCGTTATACACTCTTCACAAACATAATAGGTCCATCAGCCCAGTCACCCATCACCCCTCCTCCTTCGCCTCGAACCGCTGACCACTGTAGCCATGAACCTCCCGCCGCCACCACCAACCCACTAGGTTAGCTCTTTTATAAGGTTTGGGTGTAATCTTTATTAAATATCTTGTTAGTTACATTTATATATTTATTTGCACATTTTATAAATCGTATTGTGTGAAGCTTATTTTTGCATAAACATCATTTAATTACATATGTTACATAAATACTGATAACCATTTATAATTGCATTGCATGATTATACATAATTATGTATAAAAATAGCAAAAAAAATTCAACCGCAGGCGGCCGAGGGGGTTGGAGGTCACTGACCATCCTGCCATCGCCATTTACAACTCTGACATTTTTATATCGAATTAATGGCAGGAAAAGTGTGACTATGCTACAAAATGTTCGCTTGTGATAAGCCAAAAGATGAGCCTGCCACCATAATCTCACCAAGAGTCTAGATAGATCAAATACCTCTAGCCAGTCAGATGTACCCAGTTCACGAATTACTACTACACCTAACTTTTCGCATGTCCTTGCGGAGACTGATTTGTTTCAGCTAGCCACCAAGCCACCAAGTACAAGTGAAAAAGAAATTTTAAATCATCTGTATTTGGACAAGAAGATCGGACACTGGGGCATCCTTAGTCAAGAATGTAAAACTTCAGTAAGATGACAGAAGTAGCACGTGAAACAAACCTATGTCATCAAAAATCTCCAAAATATAACTCAAATCCATCTCGCCGGCGTTCATTGCCTCGATAATTAGTCGAACATTTGCTGGCTACCTCAAAAGAAATTCGGAAGAGATATGTCTAACGTTAGATTTGAAAGTTAGGAATGTTGAACCGCTGTTCTAACTTTTGTTGTTTGTACCATAACATTGTTGTCTGTTCTTCTATATTTCATGTTAAGCCATTTTGGTTCCACAACAAAGGGATCTAAAAGCTTGAAACAACTCAAAACGCATAATCACTAGCACCTGAGCAGTATTGGAAAATTAAACACAAAGAAATCGTAAATCTTTTTTATAAGCGTCATAACTTGATATCTTTTTAGAAAAACTATATGACCATAATTTTGTAGTCCTAACTCTGTTAAAACAGAAATATAAGAAAATAAATATATGGATGCAGGTACATATGAAGAAACAGAATTTTTAATCAGAACACAACCCATAATCCAGAGGAGTTGAATCAACCATTTTTTAGAGATCAATAAGGCACATCTAGCAACTATCGTCAGCACAAACAGTTGAAGCACACTCAAGCAACTGTTGTCTAACAGAGAGCCAACCGTTTGTTAAAAGGGAGCAAAACTGGAATTTGTTTATGAAAATAAGTTCCCAGTTTCAAATTGATAAATAAATCTTAGCATCATTCTGAGCAATTCCACTTTTAACTTCATTCTTGATCCAACAGTGGTATATACTTGGCAAAGACGAGGAACTTTGACAGCAAAAGAAAGAGAATGGTGAAATAGGTTTTCCAAGAATAATTTTGAAGAACACAACTAATTGATGGAATTTGAAATATGATGTGAACATATTAGGTTATCTGCCACAAAGAACTAAGATAACTTGCCTTGCGATTCAATTGGGGTAAAGTATCTGTGCCGTATTTTTTCGTTTCTTCAGGAAGGGAAGATAGAACTAAAGCTATTAGTGAGTCTTTGTCAACGCCTTCAAAATGAGGGTGGAGGGCTTCTATTTCCTTTTGAATTGGCAGCCCTTTGGACAATGCATCTTCAAGAGCTAATGCTCCCTGCAGCCATTAGAATATTAAATCTCATGTTAATCAAGTGAAACAGACTATTTACGGAACGAAGAATAACTTTTATATTGTCTTTCCATTTTTTTGCAGCTTCTAATGGATTAAAAACAATGGGAATCATCAAATAACAGTTTTTAACCATATGGATATCACCAAGTAAAACTCCTTAATCATGCCACATTGTCAACACCAAATTGACGAACAAATTTCATCAAAATTCATAAGAATTTATGAGGAAAATGTAAAAGAAAAAAATATCAATTACAATCCCAACTTGATTGATTGATGTCTAGGCCATGCAAAAGCTGAATTCTTATGACATTAATGTTAAAATCAATAAATTAAGAAATGAAGGACTAAACCAAAATGAAGCCCAATTATAGGCCATGTCTAGAAGAATGAACTTGTCTCTATACTGTAAATGAGGAGATTACCAGGGCAAGCTTCAGAACAGAATGACTCAGGCGAGCTTCTTCTGATTGAGCATAAAATGCCATGCACAAGGCATTTATCTGCCAAGAAAAAGAAAAGAATAAACACATGAAAAACTAAAATCATCGATCACTTTTCCATTGAGGTGGAAGGGGCTTTTTATATCCAAAAGCCTTGTCTTTTTTTTTTTTTTCATTTGTGAGCAAATCCAAGTACAGCAATGAACAAAAGAGATATAAGGAGGTAAATGCATCCACCCATAATACGGATATTATTACAAAAGAACGACAAGTTTATCCCTCCGTTTAATGTGACAGTGTCACACTGATGTTGGTCCAACTTTCCAGTATGTAACATCAAGAAGAAACTCGGATGCCTAGAATATGAGAAGTCTCCAACCCCCTCCCCCCCTTCTCTATCTCTCACACACACATACAGAGAAGAATCAGTCACTTATATCATACACATGACAAATCCAACATGATTTTTCATTAGAGGTCCCCTGACTGCAAACAAATTAAGCAAATAGGCCTATGATGTAATTCTTTGAATGGAAAGGAGCAGATAAATTACACAGCCACTGAACAACAAATGTGTTGCCCAAATTGATGTTTGCAGATAAATTTTCACGAACCTATTAGTTATGCAACACGAAAACTTCAATATTTAAAACAAACTAAAATGTGGTTTTTGAACTTCTGCTTTTGATTGCATACTCACGGGTAAAATCTCACACACAAAAACTGAGACGAATTTAATTTTCACAATGTTTTTTATTGGGCAGAACCAACCATCAGAATATAGAACACGATATTTGTTTGACAAGATGGAATGATGTCAAAAACATACCAACTTTTTCAATATTATCTCATCATCATTTTTTATGCTCAACTATATGTGAAATACTTATAATTCTTCGTAACAGATAACTGAGAATATCTCGAATCTCTAAACTTCTACCTCTACCTTATACAATGACAGAAAATATTTACTACCATTATCCTCACCGAACATCAGATCCACAGTTTGCCTTAGTATAGCACAACACCAGCATCTCAGTGGTTAAAATATTACTCAACACCGTTTAATTTGCATCATTCATCATCAGCGAGAGCTTAAGCAGTAACACAATTTTTAATAAATGTTACGAAAATAAATTTCTTTCTTGTTTTCCTCTCATTAAGTTGCTGCATGGAAGTAAACATATCCTTGTACGAGAAGTCAACAAGTAATATACATGAAAATTTGCTTCAGCCATTTTTTCAATCTGGGAAGCCTTTTCACTCGCAATTGCTGCAGCTAGGTCAGCTTTCGCTAAATCATGCATTTTCTTCAGTTTTAGTTCTGCTTCTGCTTCCTGCAAATGGCTGCAGTAATAAGCCCACGAGGCAAAATATCTATCATACCGAAAACTATGTCTAAAAACAATACAACGTTACTTTTTCCTCGAGCTCTCCTTTGAGTTTTTCTTCGAATTTTTCTTGAAGTGATTTTAGAGAAGCAGCTGCTTTTGCTCTTTCCCTGACTAATTCCTGAAAATTTCCAAACAGAAACTTTTGCAGTGACAAAATAAATATAATATTATACAAAAAAAAAACAATAAGAGAACACAAAAAAGAAATATAATTATCACTAAACACATGGATTTGTCCAAAATAGATAGGAAAGGTGGAGAAAAAACAAAATCCAGCATATGATGTAAATAAGCAAGGCTTTTACAACAGTTGCCATCACGATTTTTTGCAATACAGAGCAATTATATCGTCCCATTAGCGTTCTGCCAGATGCCATACAAAAGAAAGAATTTTCTAAAACCTTGTCAAGGATGGCTTCTTTCTCAGCATACATGAGTTCCCTGGCCCTTGCATCCTTGAGCTCCTTTTCATACTTGTCCTGGATGATTCAAACCACATATTAGCTGAATGATGTGCAGCTCAACTTCAAGCTACTCAGTAAGAAATTCTTCTGGAAATCATCTGGCATAATCAAAACTTAGAATTTCCATCTGGAAACGACCGAGTCACCGGTAATGTTTTGCCAATATGATGAACAAAATAATCACAACTTTTTCCCTAACCTTCATCGCCTTCTTATCCAGCGCAAAAGCATGGGCATCTAACTCTGCTTGCCTTTTCTCAGCAGCATGTATAGCTTGCAAAAAGTCAAGAACCAGTTTCCCATCCTTAGATATGTAGCCATCATATGCATCCTCTATTGCGGAAATAACATCCTTTAATTCCAAAATAAATGTTAAAACATATGAGGCATGAGCACATTCCAATTTTTTAAGGGAAAAATGAAGTGAGAAAGAGATTGTCATGCAAAATAAACAAGAAACAGTGTGAAATTTGCTCTTGTTAAGGGGGAAAACTTTGTTTATCACAACACCTACACTTTCTCTTTTGGAGGTAGCTGTAGTAGGTTCTTCAATATTATCTCTTAAGTAGTAATCATCAAGAAGGGAGCCAGATTTTTTAGTTCCATCACCCCGAACAACCTAGCAAAAGTTACTTCACAAAAAATTGCGAGCAGTGCGCACAAAAAAGTACAGCTGAAAATGGTGCTGGGGACATTTATGATCACCAATCAAAACAATAGTTTACCTCTTGTACATCCTGAGTGGTGATTTTCTCCTTAAATATAGGCGTGATCCCAATTTCTGCAGGATTTTCATCAGCTGATATGAATTTTGGGGTGATGTCAATAACCTTGTACTGCTCTTCATCAGGTTCTATCTCTGGCACCTTCAGGTCAAAGCTTTCCTCAGATGGTTTACTAGTTGCATCATCTGAGAAAAGGTCGCCACCAGGAACATTTGGCAAATCGACATCTTTAACAAGATCAATATTTTCTTGTGATGGTGGTTCAATATCTTTTACTTGGATATTTATATCTCCATCAGCACGTAATAAATCTTCTGGCAGATTTGACTCTGAACGTGTTTCAGTATCTTTCTCGGTGTGGTCTGCATTCTCGGTGTGGTCCGCATTAGAATTTTTTACATCTGTATCCTGTAGGCTGTTCTTAGAAATTGGCTCACTTAATTCACCAGCTTGAGGATGTGTGATTTCTTCTGCCACTTCCTGGGTGTTTTTATCATTAATCTGAACCTTCACATGCTCACCAGTGCTTTGCTGCTCCTTACCAATGTATGTATCAAGATACCCATAATAATAGGCTGCAAGGACAGCAGAACCCAATGCGAGACCTCCGGTAATAATTTTCGGTCCATGACTTTGAGATTCAGGGACATTGCTGCCTGAACCAGGGTTGTATGTTTCATTTTTCTGAGAAGTGGACAACGTCCTTCTGGAAGAAAGATATGAAGGAAGCTGCAAATTATACCAGTGTTTCAGCAGATTTAAAGGCAAACCTTTCGATCAATCAGCTCAATGCTAAGACATCTATTGCCATAGTTGTGGCACGCTACATCAAGCATTCCTTTTTATCCGTCTGTCGTGTTAACATAATATTAAATTATCATTCGCATTCATCATCAACACACTGTGATATTTTATAGTGTCCCATGCATTAACTAAAAACCCAGTCAAATAGAATAATAAAGTGAGGAGGAAAATTATTCTCATTAATTGATTGAATGAATTACATCATTGATACTGTACAATATATAGATTGAATATTCTCATTAATTGGTTGAATGAATTACATCATTGATACTGTACAATATATAGATTGAATATTCTCATTAATTGGTTGAATGAATTACATCATTGATACTGTACAATATATGGATTGAATAATCTATTCGAGAAGTTGCCAATGATATCAGCAAATAACAAACAAGTAACAATAAATTCTACAGTGAGCTATTTACATATCCATAAAATTAGTATTATTTTAATATTTTTTATCGCAGTCAGGCAATATGATCCTTCTCTGTGCTTCATGCATTGACATTATTACAACGAGTACTACTACTAGTACGACCTACATGTCCCTAGCAGCAGAGGGCAGTAAACTCATTGAGTAGTAAATTCTTCTCTTCTACCTCTCATTCCTGATTGAACCTCGTGACCACAACCAAGGAAGAGATTCAAACTAAACCCAAGTACCTGACAGCTGAAATGCACCAACAAGCAACTATAAAATGCTTCAGTTAATCCTGAATACAAGATGGACAGCTCCCAATTGTTTCTTAGCACACATTTGATACTTCTAAGGTTTGACAGTAACTTGTTACTTTCAGTTAAAGCTTTTCAACAACCTTTAAACGGTTAATGATAGTGTACACCGACCAACTCATCAGGAAAATTTTCACCATATTTGTATTTCTTTTCTAAAATTAATTTTCAAACACGATTCCCTAAAACTATCATGATATAGAATTCAAACAAAGAGTTATCAAACACGAGATACATAGCATCCAATTATATCAAGAAACCCAAAGAATCATTTATCATGATCTCATCTTGATAAAGAAAAAGGTGATAAATAAACTTAAAAGGAAAGAGTTGTCTTCCAATTTCCACAGCAATACTTCACAGAAGACATGACGAATTTGAAAATTGAATAACGTGCCTGAGATTTAGTTCGCAATGGAACACCTTTAACCGAAATACGTGACGCCAGTTGCAAAACTGACCTACAAAAGTTAAAACCGATATGATTACGATAACAGTAAAGCCCAAAATCCAACAAAAAAAATTTCAGGATTAAAAATCTAAAACGTTATATATTCGCTCACTTTCGAAACATTTTGGATTCACCGAGCTCTGTAGATCAAGAGCGACAGGGCGGAAATTGGGAGGTTTTGTATGTAGTCTGTTTATTGCAGAGGCAGCAAACACAGAGAAAACAAGATTCCTTCGTTGTAAGTTGTAAAGGAGAAAAATACAATTTAATCCTCGTACTTTCTTAATATTATTTTTAGTTCTTGAGCATTTTAAATTTACATTTTTTATCGTTACTTTAAAAACAAAATACAATTAGTCGTCACCATTAATTTTACAAGTAAATATTATTATAAAGACTAATTTATGATATTTATTAAATATTAGTTACATGATTTAAAAATATTCTAACATCCATCATTTCTTAATTTTAATAAGTTTGAAAATTTTAGTGCTCTTACATTAATATTTAACAAAAATTAAATTTATATTTATAACAAATAGATAAAATGTAGTTGTCAGCTAACAAAATTTGTATTTGTGAAATATTTTTTAAAGTAGATAGTTCATTATTTTATAATTTCTATATTTTAAAATTATTTATTATATAAATTTCTTACTAAAATTTTTAATCAACTTTGGTCTTTTTTATCTTAATTCTTTTTATATATAATTTATATACAGATTATTATAAACTTTTGTTTATATATAATAATTTATATTTTTTATATTGTGTTCTTTATCTTTATCGTAATTTTAGTTTCAAAATATTTTAGTAAGAAAATATGAACACTAAAATTATTTTTTTTCGATGTGATGATTACATCGTTGTTCACTTAATCAATTAATTTTTTTAATATGAAATAAAATTTTATTTATTGAAAAATAATATAATTTTGATTATTTTATTCACTGGTACCATCTACATGTTGTTGGATTGTCGTAAAATCGTATGATTCAATGGTCCAAGTCGTTTGTGTGGTTGACAACTGTATGCAGGGCCGATCCTAACAATATTTGGGCCCGAGTCTAACTTTTAAAAAGAGGCCTCTGAATCATAATGTGTGTTCATATTTTTTTAGTTCCATAGCATTTCAAATTAAATCAATACGTTAAAGACAATATAAAAATCTAAATGAATAAAAATATCAAACATGTGCAAAATGATCACTAAAAAAACCCCGCCTAACAGTTTTAGAGCTAAAAATATTAATCAAGTATGTATAATCAAGTTGTTCAGCAATTTCTTTCTCAATCGATAACATAGTTAATCCATTCAATCTTTCTTGTGACATTGTTGATCGGAGAAAAGTTTTGATGAGCTTTAACTTTGAGAAACTTCGCTCTGCACTTGCTACTGTGACCGGGACAGTCAACAAGATTTTATAAGCAATATGAGCATTTGGGAAACATCCATCCATTTTCTTCAAGTAATTCACTACATCAATGGCCGATTTTGCTTCTCTTGGTAATGAGCACCGCAAGAATGTCAACTCCGAAAATAGATCATCCCCATTAATATCACAACAACCCTTATGAGTCAAAGAATTTTCAAGATTTTTGCAAGACCCCAACAAAGTTTCATCGTCTGCACGTTGTAACCTCTCTAGATTGAACAAAAAACCAAATGTTTCTTCATATTTTTGAAACTGTTCAAATCGAGCTTTCATAGAAGAACGAGCTTGATCGATTATAAAGAGAAAGTAGTTAATTCGAAAAGATTCTGCAACTGACTGTATCACTTCTTCACTGTTACTTTCACCAAATTGTTTCTTTCTTCGAATAACACGTTTCTCTCGAAATACAGCTTCAATGCCCATCTCACATGCCATTTCTTTAGCTTCAACCATGGCCTTAATTCTTCAAGAAATAAAACAATTCCTTGTAAAAGTTTGATAGCAACATCAATATCCATATTTTCAGATTGAAGAAATTTGCTCACAGTGTTGATAGCATGTAATAACTTGTACCAAATTGCCACACCAAGCAAGAATTCAAAATTCTCAAGTTCATATAACGCTAAGGACTCAGCTTCACTCTTCGTTTTGGGATCTTCACTATCATTTGCCAAGTCATACAAAACATCTCTTATTTGTGCAATTTGCTCCTTTATAGGTTTAACACTCTCAACATGACTTTCCCATCGTGTTTGTGACAATGGCTTAACTGTCAAACCCTTTACGTGATCTTTGAAAAACTTCCACCGCTTGGTAGAAGAGGAGAACAGTGTATATATCCGTTATATTACTCCAAAAAATGACATAGCCTTAGGACAACAATTCGCCATATCACACAAAGCTAAATTGAGACTATGACAACCACAAGGAGTATAAAAAGCTCTGGGATTCATTTCAAGTAACCTTTTTTGTACACCTTTATGCCTACCTTTCATATTAGATCCATTATCATATCCTTGACCTCTAATATCATCAATATCAAGCTCAAGATTGACTAAAGCATTTTTAAGATGCATAAAAAGCCCAAGTCCCGAAGTATCATCAACATCTAAAAATTGCACCCAATATTCTTCTACTTTTGTGAAACTTTTTTTGAATCATTTAAACATCGTATGACAATGGACATTTGCTCTTTGTGACTGATATCAGGAGTACAATCTAACATGATTGAAAAATATTTTGCTTGTCTTACCTTTGCAAGTATTGTTTTTCTTACCTCGCTTGCCAACATCTGTATCAACTCATTTTGAATTCTGCAACCAAGATATGTAGTATAAGTCTCACGGTCTTGAATCCGTCGGAGGTGCTCTTTCATTACTGGATCAAACTCTGCAATCATTTCAATCATTTGTAGAAACAAACCATTGTTTTCAACATAAAGTTTTTCACAACTTCCTCGAAATGCTAAGTTATTTTTTGCCAATCGTTGAACAACTGCAATTATCCTCCGTAACACTTGTTTCCAATGCTCTCTTTCTTTATTAATTTGTACTTGTACTCCTGCATCAATCACTTTATTTGTCTTCAATCTTCTTTCCAATTCAAGCCAATTCGTCATACACTCCATATGCTCCTTACTCGCTTCATGATTTGCAAGACATCGACTCAAATTATGCCAATCATTGTATCCTTCATTAGCTAACTGACCATATCCAGTCTTGGTTACTTGCTTCTTGAATAACTTACAGCAAAAACAAAAAATCTTGTTACAAGAAACTAAATATAATAGCCATCTTCTATCACTTTCCTCCCCGTTTGGCAAAATTCTCTTATAATGTGACACATTGAAATGCCTGTTAGCGCTATCTTTAGGAAACACATTTATGACATCTCTATTCAGACCTCTTTCTACTAAAAAGTTTCTAATTTTTGATCAATGTTGTCCCACTTTGCCGGATCATCAGACCAAGTTTTCTGATTCAAGTTCTCATATTGAACAAACTCTTCATCTTTCTCATGATCAGTGAATACATCCACATCGACAGACTCAAGGACTTTTTTAGTATCAATCTCATTCTCATCCAATTCATTATCTTGTTCTCTGCTAATTGAATTATCAACCGTGTTTTCAACCTCTGCAACTATGTTTTTGTTTGAAATAAAGTACTTGTTGATATCTCCAGCTTGACTTTGAATCATTTCTTCAATCGCTAGCTTTCTTTTTCTTTTTTGAGATCCAGACATGTACTTAGGAGGCGCTAGCTTTCTTTTTCTTTTTTGAGATCCAGACATGTACTTAGGAGGCATGATTAACCTAAGAAGTCAAAAAATAATTCAATGAACAATTTAATAAATAAATGACACAGAATTCAGATACAATCCACTGTTTATTCTAATTTTACACTTTCTCCAATATCCCTAAATTCTCAAATGTGATCATGATTAAGTTAATCTAATTTTTCATATAATTAATTCATCAATAGACCAAACCAATCACAGTACTTACTAGAAACGTTTCACAATATACTTGTAAGTTGTAATTGTAACATTAAATGAGTTGACAGCCTTAGTTTTGGTGCGAATAATATAGATCCGGGATTAATAATTAGAGCCTAACTACATGGGCAACAAAGATTAATTTATTCCCATAAATTAATTTTTGCAGGAAGCACAGCTTTGTGTGAAGTACTCCACTACAGGCTACAGACTACAGTACTACACAATTATTATTGGAAATCAGGTAAATTTATGGGAATAATGTGGCTCATAGTTCCAGATAAAACTGATTTACAAGCTTGAGTCAAACATCGACAAGGAATTCACAATGAAAATTGACAAGTACCTGATCTTTAACAGTAGAAGGAGCGGGTGAAGGTCCAAGCTCGGGTGCAGGAGATGGAGGCGACTGAACAGGAGCAGGAGCGGTTGTCGGTTGTGAACTCACCGGCTCGGAATCCGGCGGAGAAGTTGAGACCGTGGGTGGAGAACTCACGGGAGCTACTGCCGGAGGAAGGGAAACAGAAGGAGCGACTGTAGCTGCAAAATTTTAAATCCCTTTATAAATTTATAATACTTTAGTATATATATAATAAATTTTTTTAAAGATTTTTGGGCTCCAAAAAAGGATTGGGCCTGAGTCATTAAACTCTTTGGACTCAGAATAAGCACGGCCCTGAGTCTGTATGTATAATTGTTGGATGTAATAATTGTTCATGTTAGAAGAACGAACAAACTGTGATAATTAAACTTCTATTCGGCTTAAAAGATTTGAGTTGCACCGATATCACTAATTCTAAATTTTGGCGAACCGGTAAACGATCGGTCTTATAGTTGATATTAGATACAAGGCTGCGAGTTCGATTCTCATTGCTATAAGTAATGCAATTTTTGAGAGATAGATTATTGAGTACAATAATTAAAAGCGATCGAACTGTGGTTTTTGAGTTATTGTGTGATTTTAAAGATTTAATTTACATAGTTACAATCAATCTATATGGGAAGCAACTTAAATTCATGATTTTCATGGAAAAAATTATACTCCATATGATACATACATGTGTGTGTGTGTGTGTGTGTATATATATATATATATATATATATATATATATATATATATATATATATATATGGGAAGCAACTTAAATTCACGAAGTGAAGGGTCCAAATCGCAATTTCATCAAATACGGTGCCCTATAAATGCCCTTCCGACTCACATTTCTCCAGCAGTCTGCATTAGGGTTCGTGTTCATCCAAAATCTGCAAAGCCCTAACATCCTCCGCAACAATGGTAGCCGCCAAGAAGACTGTACGAATCTTCGTCCCTCTCAGCTTCTCCTTAGCCGATTAATCGCGCCCTTCTATTTTATTAGGTCTATTGATATGAATACCCTGAATTTTGGGTTGATTGATTGGTTTTTTTCCCTGTATTTTTGTTCTTGCAGAAGAAGACGACCGAAAGCATCAACAGCAGATTGGCCCTGGTGGTAAAGAGTGGGAAGTATACTCTTGGTTACAAGACGGTGCTCAAAACTTTACGTAACTCAAAAGGTAGTTTCAATTCCTTTAATTTGTGGTTTATGTATTATTGTTATTCAGATTTAATGTTTTTTAATGTCGATGAGCCAGTCTTTGTTATTTTACTGCCTACATTTGATTATTTAGGTTGATGCTTTCACGAACATTGGCGGGTGACTGGGGTAGTTTTGATTACGGATGTTTAATCATTTGGGTTCATAATTTAGGGAAATTGGTACTTATCTCGAACAACTGCCCTCCACTGAGGAAGTCAGAGATTGAGTACTATGCGATGCTCTCTAAAGTTGTTGTTCACCATTATAATGGAAGTAAGTGCTGAACATGCATTTTTCATTTGTCTTTCTTTTTTATGCGTGCTATCAAATTTTGTCTTGCTAATTAATTTATATTGTTCGATATCTTATGACTGATATTACCGTCGGAGTAAACTGGCTGCAGTTAATAGGATCAACTGAAAGACAATTGTGAAATTTTATTTGATTCTAAACTTTGATGAAGTAGATCCCAAATATCTCAGGATGTTTTGCCAAGTCTGATTTTGTAAAAGATATTTGAATCTTTAGATCAATAGATCTTAATTCAAAGCCCATCTAAGCACACATTGGCTCATTTCTTATTCATCTGCTGAGGGTTAGGATGTTTTGTCTTGTCCGATTTTGTACAAGATTTTTGAATCCTTAGATCAGCAGTTTCTGTATCTCTTATTGCAACTCCTATCTAACTACCCATTGGTTCATTGCGTATTCATCTGCTGAGGCAATTTGTTAATTTCACTTTAATGCACCCGATACTGATATAGTGTACTATTTCATTTGTAATTGTCCTAGTTACTGCCAATTTACAAGTGAATATAGGATTTGAGGCGTTACATCCCTTTTCATGGGTCGATTATATCTGTACCATCTTAGAGAGAGGCTTGATCTCCCTGTAATATTATATACCTTAATTTCAATTTCATATGTATACAGTTTTGTATCCGTGTTAAACCCCATTTCCTGGCAGTTCTATTTTATAAGAAAAGTTTACGAGTTTGAGAAATTGGATGGACAAAATATGGAAATTCGGTTGGACTTTCTTTATGGAATACAGTTGATGAAACCAAAAGTAAAACAAGCTATCGGTACATTTTACTTTATTTTGTTTTTTGGAGTGGCTAAATTCTTTATTGAAACTGCAATGAGTAAAAAAAGATGATATAATATTTTCACAAAAACCGAAGTGACCTGGTAAGCTATCAGCCTTTACCTTTACCTGTCTGAATTCAACCGTGACCTTCTTTTTTATGGGGGATATTAACTTCAAATTCTTGATAAATCCACTTTTTTGCTGCTACCTACATAATCGTTGTTCTAATCATGTGTTACTATCCCTTGAATTTATTTGTGGATGGCAATATGTCATGCCCTCCTGTTGTATATTAGTATTTGTGATGCCTGATGCTATGACACTCCATATTGTCAAATGACTCCAAATGGTCCTGCCGTGTGCGTGTGGGTTTGGGTTGAAATCCAATAGCTTTGGTGCTATTGTTGTTATCAAACTACCAATTTAAACTTTTTGTCGTGAAGTTGAGGGTAACTTCTAGATCAAGTCAAGCAATTTGTAGTTTGTATTTAAGTTGTAATTTGTGGTTTTGAGAATGAATTTTGAATTTGAAGCAATTTTTTGGGACCTTTAAAGTAATAGTTATTTCTAGAAGCAGCTCAAGCCTTGGAGGGAAACATTGAGAAATAATTGTTTTAGGTTTCCTGTGGTGGTTGTATTCTGAATTGTGTTGAAGGTTTTTATGATCAAGTATCATGTAGCCCACCGCGCTTAAGCCCTAACTAAATCTTTCATTTGTGAACGTCTAGACAACATTGACTTAGGAACTGCATGCGGCAAATACTATCGTGTGTCATGCCTCAGCATCATTGATCAAGGTACCACATATTCTCATTGCATGCACTGTGCTGCTTTGAAGGGGCGCCTGATATAATCATTTGTTTTTCCCCCTAATGTAGGTGACTCAGAGATCATCAAATCATTGAGCGGTGAACATTGACAACGTATAGAATCTTTTTATTATTCCTTGAATCTAGCTGTTGGATTTCTTAGCAAAATTTTGTCATTCGAGTTTTTCCACGCCTTCGGAACATATAACTCCGGTTTTTAACCGGAATGGGGTCTGGCAATATGTTCCATTTTTCTTGTATTCGGTAAAGATTTTATGGACTTATTATGCCCCAGATTTTTTTAATGTAGTCACTCTTTGTTGCTTCTGTGGATTAATGATAGAGAATTGTGTGATCGGTTGATTATTGCATCAAATGGTTTTTGTAAGTGAAGTGGTAATATGCGGTGGTGGTTTATTAATACGTTTGGATGATTGAATGGATGGCAACTTAGTTTATTTTATGAATTTTGGCAATTTTTCACCCTTGTAGAGAATAATTATAAAATTGTATTCGAGACAACACTTTAATCTAACTTTAAAATCTCTCATTTCATCACCAAATATCTATTAATTCTCCGTTTTCTTCTCTTTTTTCCATCCAAATTCTAACATATACTAAATGCGAAGAATTTTCGACATCGTTTCAATCTTTGTCGCTTGAATAATAAATGGGATTAAGTTGTCAGCTGATATTATCGCATGAATAACACCGAATGACTGAATAACAATCTATGTAACGGATCCACCGAACGTCTCTTCAGTCCAGCGAGTCCAATGAATAATGTTATATGGTTCATCTGAATAACGTGACTTCGGTTTGAAAATATCAGTTCACCTTGACTCATAAATGATTGATTGTACGGAATTTTATTTGAATAGATGGGGAAAAATGCTACACTGAATGGTTGGGAGACACCTCTTTAACCTATGATATTCACTTCTGAGTCTTGGATAGTCAGTTTATTTCATTTGGCAAAATATTTCTATACGATAAGTTACTATTGGCACATGTTATTTCATATTGAATTAATGGAATGAGATATTATTGTTTGACTTGTTATAAATATATAAGTTTGAGTTTATTCTCAGTCTCCAAAGACTTAACCTCTTTAATTTTCTTCTATTTATTATAAAATCCATATACTTGATTTTAGGACTCTAAATAGGAGGAAAAATGAGAATGAAAAGGTTGGCTTTACAAGACCGTAAAATTTCTGCTGAATTAGTATTTTGTTATCATGATCATTGGCTTTTCAAAAGATAACAACTAGAAGTATAAAGTGATAACGATGACATTACGACTTTGGGTGCCTACATATATTAAAATCAAAATTTATATGCTTCGATTTCATATTTTATTTGTCAAAATTGAGCTGACAAAAAAAAATTAATTTAATTTATAATTTTATTTAGATTATATATTTTATGACATGATATTTAGTGAATTAATAATTTTTTTAATGTTTAGTTGATTGTTATTTATTTAGTTCATTTATACTTTATATTTAAAGTTTTACTAAACGATTAACTAAAAAATGACATTATATTTTGAATTATGTTTTAATTATTAATTTAAATAATTATCAAAAGCAAATAAACCGAACCGTAACCAGATCGTTTTGTTAAAAAATCAAACCTAACTGAAGGAAGTTATATATTTTAAAAAATCAAAATAAAATCGAACCGATCGATGACACATTTGCCTCCTACTCATGATAATATCTAGGTTGAAAAAGAACGTTGTGTACTTTTTTGTTATATATATTTTTTGAACGAGTTTTGTTATTTTTTCGTTTGAAATATCTCATTTTCCTCTATTAGATACTAATTCTCAATCCAAGGATATACATTCTTGCACACCTCTCACAACCCACACAAATTTATGCACTTGGTACATTTGAATGGTGTCTTTATTTATAGGTGAACTTCATATCTTAAGCCCCATAGTCACAACACTTGTCAAACTTGGATTTGACAATATACAAAACCCACTCCCTCACTTAGATTCATTGCACAATTATATTCATTCTTTAATTAGTCAATAATAAAAATATATAAATAACTCATGTTTTTTACGCATTTTACATCCATTCTTTGATTAGTCAACAATAAAGATATATCATTTAGGCAAATTTTTATTACATGGCTTGTTTGCAGGTAATTTGTTCAAGTATGAGAAATGTATCAACATGTCGTATTGTGTTTTGGCGGACTAATTTGATTGAATTGATTTTGCGATATGATCTTTATTGGAAAAATAATTATATATATATATATATATATATATATATATATAAATATATATATATATATTTGACAGATCAAACTCGTTAAAATTTGATTATAAATCAGTAGAGCATAGAGATCGAGTTTTCGTCCAAGTGATCTCACTTTTTTTCCTTTGAAAGTGGCTCGAGTTCAAGCGATGATCACCCCATAGTTTAGGAATTATAAAAAAAAAAAGTAGAACAAGAGTTTAATATAAATATTATTATTTGATAGGTGAAACTTGTTAAAATTTGATTATAAATCGAGTCGAGCAAAAGTTCCAGTTTTAAAGTATCAAAACAAGTTCTTGAGGATGTTAATGAGTCGAGGCCCGTTATACCCTACCCACTGTCAAGCCTACTTTTCCCGCATGATGACTGAGGAATCCGATTATCGATTATAGTGAAAATTGAGCATAAAAAAGTTGGTGCGCAAGAGTCCCCCCGCGAGCTCCAATTCGCGTCTACTGCCTCCACAAAACCGGCGCTGTTCAGGTGATTTCCCTCTTCTTCTTTTTTCCCTTGTTGCTTGCCATCCCGAAGATTCGTTAATCTATGTTTTTGAAATCTGCGATTAGATCGATTCAACCCCCCTCCCCCCCATAAAAATTGTGTGACGAAAGTAATATGTATGATATGTTGATATCTAACCTTTTTCGGCTACGTTGAACTGTAAAAAACGATGGCAACAAGTTTTAAAGAATGCACTTATTTACTTGTACAACTTATCTCTACGTACTGTATATGTGATTGGGGTTGGCAGACAGATTGATGTGTCTAAACTTTTGCTTCTTGATTATGGTTGAGTGACTCCCAGAAGAGCATTAATCATGGGTCACAACGACAAGCAGAAGCAGAGGAGATCAAAGAAAGAAAACCGTCAATTCTCTCATAAACTACTTCATAATTCTCTCAGGCAAGCAGTATTCAGGCCCATTCACCTTTAAAAAGGTCTTTTCATCTTCGTATATTTATATTTTACTGGCTTGAGTTTCTTTCAGTCATGAAAATGAAGAGTCTTTGCCAACTGGACAAGGTATGCCCGCACCTTTCATCGTGGGTGTTTTCACTTTTCTGAAGCAAAGATGTTCGATTATTTGCGTCAGTGAAGTTGTATTAGCAAAGTTTGGTTTCAAATATTTTTGGTGATTAGTGAGGAGGTACTTGTTGTTTGGACAGCAATCCAGGAAGAAGAGGAGCCAAGGGGTACCAACATTCAGCTCGCCATGTGGGTAAGCATACTGCATTTGCCATATGTTTATGAAGTTGCTTCGCAAATAAATCGTGAATAACTAATTTTATCTGTGACAATTGTCTTCCATTTGGGTAGCTGGAATATTTTCATGGGTCCCTTGAGGTTTTTTCTTTTCTGCCTGGCATAATGAATCAGATGTTTGCAAAGCATCAATCCAATGCGTAATAATTTTACTGCGACAGTAATGAGGTGCCTCTGCTGGATGTATAAACTTTCCAGTCTATTGATGTCTGTATATTTTCCCTCATCTATTTGAAAATTCCGGTCTTGGATTCCGAGGTAGTTCTTTGTTATGTTTAAACTTGATCCTGAAATTAGAATTTATAACTTTATTAATATTTCTGTTTTTGTGTGCACTAGGCAGGACGTAGTTAATGGGCAACTCAATATGGAATAAATGAGGATTAGAACATTGTTGATAATTCTGTTTCCTGGGCAGTAGATGATCCATAGCCCTTGTTGAAATTTCCTAGACATTTGATTTTTTTTTCTTTCTATTTTTGTCATGTGCCTTTCACACATCCATTGTTGTAAATTGTTTAGTTGATGGATTCAGGATTTTGGTCAATGTGATGCAAAGAGGTGCACAGGACGCAAACTTGCAAGATTTGGATTGTTGAAAGAAAGTATCCGCCTCTCCTGAATATATCTTTATCATAAACGAAGAAATGCTCGTGATATTTATTGTATTTACGAGGAAGAGGCATTTGTTCTAATCAAAATCTTAGATAGTCGTATTCTTATATTGAATTCTATATAATGTTTTGCAGGAATTGCGCGTTAGTAGTGGATTTGGTGGAATTGTTTTGAGGTAATTACACCATGGTCCATGATAGTCTATTTATTACTTAGGATTATGGTTATGTTCTTTCAGTTAATTTTGTATCTTGTGGCCGTACTCTAGCTATTGTCTTGCGTTTGGAAAGACCGGGA
This sequence comes from Primulina eburnea, assembly GCF_022965805.1. NCBI lineage: Eukaryota > Viridiplantae > Streptophyta > Magnoliopsida > Lamiales > Gesneriaceae > Primulina > Primulina eburnea. Next base: position 6,531,705 of record NC_133107.1, read on the forward strand.
CATCATCACATTTATTTCCTCTGTAGAGAAAAATGTGTGTTTTTTTCTTGATTTATTCTTCAGCAATTGTTTTTCTTGTGTTTTATCATTTAACATCTCTTTATATAGTAGTTATGGAATTTAGTTCATGTACATTGATGATATTGAGTTCAGATGATTTACATCAATCGTGAAGGAGTTACATATTTCTATTTGCTTTTGGTCCTATGAGATTGAGTTCTGAACATTTAATTTCTGACATGAAGATGGGGAAAAGGCTGAACATAGTTGTATATTTTCGTTTGACATTTGATGTCATATATCATGATATGTGTTGCACCAGCACAAGTGCATGATTGGGTGGTTAATGGCTATATTCCCTTGCTTCAGCCCTACTGGGAAACAATGTGTTTCACGAGAAGATCTGGAGCTAATTAAAAGGAGAGGTTTAGCTGTCGTAGATTGCTCATGGGCACGTTTAGAGGATGTACCTTTTGCCAAGCTTCGGTGTTCTGCACCTCGGCTCTGTAAGGATTCAAAACCCTGTGATTTACTAATAGCTTGCAATGTCTATAAATAAGTTGTGTTCCTTGCATTTGATTTTCATGTCAATTTAATTTTGAAAAGTTTGTCATGAATTTTATTTGACCTATTTGAAAGTATATAACTTTAAATTATTGCAACTCAGTTGCACACACATGATTCCACGTGCTAGAAATCATTATTATTTGTGTAGTTGTTGCTGAATTATGGTAATGTACTCTAACATTGTTCCTGTCAACCTATAATCCAAAAAAAAAAAAACGACGGAATAAGAACAAAATTGTGTTTTGGATAGGTGATTTGAAATGCAAATAACGGCTCAATGAAATTTTGTAGAACATGTAGCTGACAGCTTCTATGAACTTGCATGCATGCAAAACATTTGTTGTTTTGGGTTGTATTGCATCCCATTTGGAGCGGGCATGTTAATGAGATGTAATTTTAATGACAGTTGTTTGTGGTTGGTTTTTATCTTGTGTTGTGTATATGTAATTAACTTGTCTAAAAAATAGGCTTTCTTCTGTTGTTTGCAGTGCAAGAAATGACGTGCTGATTCCTTATATGGACTCTTGGTGACTTGACTATTTGTTATTGTTTTTCTTCGTTTCGTTATGGTTGTCATGTTTTTTCCAAGTCTCATATAGATCAGTAAAAACTACTGGAGATTCTGGTAAAGTCCTTTTAATTCGTGGTAATCTTCACCATGCTGGAAGTTTTGTTATGTTCTAAATGTGATACATTTTTCACCAACAGAGTCATATTTTCTGCCATCAGGGTGGATAAATGAGGTTGTAATTTATGATTGTCATGGTTGAAATAAATCTATGAAGCACCTTATCACGACCACGAGGTCACCGTGCTAGATTCGAATTTCCACCCGTCATTGGGATGATCGCATTGTTTCTTTCTTCTGATTATGTTTTTAGACTCATGCATGAATCTGAACTTGCAGTACCTTGGTTGGTGGCAGCAAATCCAGTAAATTATGGTCGACCTTGTCAACTGTCATGTGTTGAGGCACTTGCTGCTGCGTCGATAATATGGTACTTCTATTGAAACCTTTTCTATGTTACTGTGATTTCGTATAAATGGACTGTGTGTTAAAAATTGTTGTTGACCTACTAGTCTTTACATTTTCTTTGCTTAAGCTATGTATAACGATTCTTTTACCCACCTCGATGTTTTATTCTTACATCTAATTGCTGCTTCTGCCCTCTACAAATTCTTGAGCCTCCCTTTCTAGTCAAAATAACTGCATGTCATCTTTAGTTATCGTGTATTTCAAGCCTGATTCAACATTACTACCGGAGGATTTGAATTCAGCTTAAAGCTGCCATTGTTTACTTCTAGCTCTGGCGTGTCCACTTTAGTGATCGTTTGTTGGCTCATGGTATAAGAAGTTGAACTTGCTTCCGCTGCATTTAGATGAATGAATTTGAATTTAGGGATTTCAAATCATAATATCAAATTTATTGGTTTGTTTGACAACATCAACTTGATAATGAATTTCAATTCCTAACCGGTTAGTTTTTTAGTCATTTGAGTGGATTCCGAATTCATCTCCACATGGAGTCAGAGTCATTTCAAATCCTTTCCTTTAATACACCAGATCCAAATGCTCTCATCCAAACTCAGCCTTAATTTAGTTTAAACAAAGTGAAAACTCGTTAAAGTATAGTTTGTTGCAGCACTGCGGATTTGATTATTATGCTTGGAAGTTGAAACCATCACCAACTTCTACGAGAACTCTTTAGAAGTTTCATCCTGCCTCTGCATGCCGTCTTTAACATTTTGAAGAAAAAAATCAGTTAATTGTAAAAGTTTTGAGCATTTGCTTCTTTGATTCATTTGGCGGCGAGGCACCTCAGGAGTATTTACATTTTATATGATGGCTAAAATTGTTGTTCTCTTGATTATCGATAACTGACACAATTGTCTACGTAGGATAGTATGAATTCTGATCAATTCAAATTCTAGGCAGAAAAACACTCCTACTGTCTCTCAATTTCAACCAGTACTTGAAGTTTTCTTTTGCATATTGTGCTACAACGCTTGATTATCCTTCATTAAAAATATTTGGTTCAGTTTTAAAAATTTACCTTTGTTTTGGTTAAGGTTTACATTTATGTTTTTTAACACATGGAAGACGAGCATAGAAACTTGCACCTCCCCCTCCTCCCTTTTTAAGTGTGAAATATTTGAAGATAGTTACTGAATATGCACAAGCCGTGCATCTTAGCTGAATTGAAAGGTAAGGTGCACACATTTAAATTAGAATTTGTAAAGTTGACTTTGAATTTCATGTCATAGTCATACATCTTGATTTTAGAATGTTTTTATATAACAAGTCTTGTTTTGACAAGACAAATGCACCTTAAAACCGGTGGTGTAAAACATGTTGATTTATGCTATGATACAGTCACACCTCCACCCGGCTAAAGCTTTTTAACTAGAGCTGCATGACTAAATTTAAGTCGTTACATAGATTTTGACTACTCATACATAATTGTATTTGATAGTGGAGAGACGGAAACCGGAGAGCTACTGCTCGGTAAGTTCAAGTGGGGACATGCATTCTTGTCTCTTAACAGGTAATTCTATTTTGCCACCAGCACAATCCACATCATGCTTTTGGACTTGTGATCATTAATCAATATTAAATGTGTCATCTTAATTTCTTATGAAGTAGAAAACATCCATATTCTGCATTTTGCTGGAGTTCTAATGGAGTGAGTGAGTCCTTGGTGGAGATGATGACAGTGAGCTAGCAACGGCAGAGCATTTTTCAAATTTAAAATTATTTTTGATCGACTTACCTCTAGTTTAAGCTTATGGATGTATTTGTATTCTAACATGATACCGAAGCCCTTGACCATGTGGACATTATCCTCTTTCACATTTTAGTTAGTTAGTGTTGGTATTTATTTTTGAACCTTTATTACCCCATTTTTTGTCAAAATATGTAGATTTTGATGTTTACTTCTGGGTCCATTGTGTTGTCTCAGCCAACACATGAGAGGGCAAATGAAGATCTAAAATTATTTTTTATCTCCATTTTTTCATGAGCGAGAGATTTTGGTCCTAGTGATTCTAAGAGTACACTTCTCTTTTGATAATTGATATGATTACATATAAAGTTGTCTTGCTTGCTCGTTCATTTTGAGTCATACCTCGGGGGCCGCGAATGAATAGCATAAAGTTGTGGAGTATTGCGCTATATAAGCCATGTTATGAATGTTATTATGTTTAAGGAGTCCTGGCCCCTGGGAACGGGAATGGAAACGGGAACTTGGAATTAGTGGATTTTTTTTGTAGGATCGAGGATAGTAGATACTGTCTGCATTTATGTTATGATAATCTGTTGTGAAGCTTTATTGCTCCATGACATTGTTGATCTTTCAGCACCTTTTAAACTGGCCTGAGTGCTGGTGAATGAATGAATGAATGCAGGGAACTTCTCAAGTCGTACTCCGAATGTCAAAACAGCTCTGACATCATCTCAGTTCAAAACGGATGGCTTTCACAAGAAAAGCCTCAAACTTCAGATGGCCACTCAGGTGAAAAAGGTATTAGTTACAACTTACAAGTATCAAGATTCCTTTCTCCTCAACAGGGGTTAGGGCAGGATAGAGCAGGTTGGACCCGCTAATTGTAGTAATGGCTTAATGCAAAAAGTTGTGAAACTTGTATCTTTTTCTTAAAATCGTGTTCAAAATTTAAATTTATCTTATCTAACCTTATCTAACCAACCGGGCTCATCCCAACACCTTATCATTACTCACTTTTGAATTCTGAGTAGAAATCATGGATCGTGTTAGCTTACATGGAAACATTCTCTGCTATCTCAGAAGTGCATTCAGAATCTAAAGACGACAATGATGGAATGTCCAACAGTTCTGAGGACGACGGGCTTCCTCCACTGGAGAGAAATATGAACCATTTGTATTTGGAGGAAAGCGATGAGGAAAGTGAATGAAGACTACGCCATTTATAGACTAGTACATTGACAAATGGGCTATTCTCGGGCATTCCTTGTGGATGGATCATGCGTGTGTTAGGTATTGCACCTTCAGCTTGGCTTGGTCCCTTGTGTGGTGTCAAATGTTATTTTTGTTTCTACTGATGATATCTTCTCTCTTTTTATGTTTTGCTATTTTGGTATTTGTTTGACTCAACCACTTTCCTGGTTGATGGAATCCTGTCCAGCTTTTAAAAAATTACTTTTTTTCCCCTCGAATTTCAATACTTTTAAAACAAATTTTTTTTTTTTAACAAAGTACCCAAAAATATGGAGTAAAAAAACTTTTGATTTAGGCCAAAATTTTGTTCAAGCTTGTGATAAAATGTGAACTTATTAAAATTTGAGATTAGAGGTAGATTTCTATGTTATTATATTATTCTACAAAATATCTAATATATGATGTAGAAATTAACTTTAAATTTTTTGTAAAAGTAAAAATATTATTTAGAACTTTCACTTTATGTAAGTTTTGTTTTTGTTATGAAAACTATTTTTAAAAAATATGAACAATGAATTCGATAAATAGTGTTTCGTTTCTGAATAACCATGCGGTTGGTATCCGTTATTCTTAATTATATATCGCGATTGATTAAAAAAGTAAACATTTTAAAGTTAAATAAATAATAAAACATGGGATAAACTATAAAAATCAAGAATTAAATATCACTTGATTTGAAAAAAATATTATAAATACAAAAAATTAAGTTGATCTGGTTGATAGATAGATATCTGTATTAAATTGATTTGTCTATGTTTGTATCGGGTTTATCCGTTTCACGTATATAAATCTATGTGACGTTCTAGACTTAATCTATTTTTTATGGAGAAAAAATATTACTTTTTACTCTAAGTACGGGACAGATCGGAACGATCATTCTCATATATAGATCCATGAAATCATCTCAGAAAATACTTATGTATGGACCGAGACGGCACTATAAGGTGTTCAAGTGTTATATGATAGCAAAAATATTATTTATATACAAAAAATTATACAGATATCGTACCAAAATTTCGTTATGGTAAAAGTAACATATCATTTACCCCGAATATTGGTGGTAAAACGAGATTTCACTACTGTATGGATACTGAAAAATCAGTTGCTGCATAAAAAATAAAAATAATTGCAATATGATTACATAAATTTTAGAAAAAAACTATACTCAAGTAAAAGAGCAAGACTGAAATGTTTATATATGTGTAGAATCTTCATATAGTGCTTTTTCATGAGCATTTAGGTTTATATATAACATGTATAGACGAGGTCTCTTCGTATGTTGGAAGCCCGGTATTGGCCCATGGGCCTTATAGAACGGGTCATATATCTGCTATAAATACGAAGAGCGACGTTTGGATATTTGGTTTCTTTGAGTCCTGGGCGACCAACACGCATCCACGCACCCCGAACCCTATTTTGGTGCCCTACTTCTGTTGGGCGTGCCGTTTCTTCTCGTTTTCAATCTGAATTTTTGTGCTTGATTTTCTCATTTCTTCTTTGTTAATCTTTTTCTGTGTTGTGATTCAGCAGTGTTCTTTGTCTCCGCAGCTCGATTCATCGTAAACTGCGGTCTTGTCAATCAACCGCTACAGGTACCGGTGTGGTTTCTTTAAATTTCATACATAGATGGATGTCTGCTTTTTAATCTCAATCCTTTCCTGTTTGCATTTTCATGGTTTAAATGCGTAACTATTTATATGCAATTGGACCTGGAATCAATGCATTTATTACGCACCTCATCTTTGAGAGATTTTGAAGAATTTGGCGATTTTTTGGTGGGGAAAGATGAATCTTTTCTACCGTGCGTGTCTTGATGGTCTGATAATGTAGATGCAAGTATACAAAATGTGCATTATGTACTAAAAGTACTGCATTATTTACAAAACATAATCTTAATTTTTATCTACATCATCCCCTTATTGACTCTCCTATTGTCAATTGTCCTAATTGCAAAGTTTTTCTGAAAGGCAGTTTGTTGATTCAAAATGTCATCACCATATGTTACTCTTGGAAATCGACCACTGGACCAATGGAAGGTCACTGAGCTGAAGGAAGAACTTAAGAGACGTAAATTGACTATTAAGGGGTTGAAAGAAGATTTAATAAAGCGTTTGGATGAAGCAGTTCGTAGTGATTGGGAAAGTGCTAAGAAGAGTAATGATAACAATCTAAATGAGGAGAACCAATCTGAGTTACCTTCTGAACAAGCAACAGAAGGTTATATTGTTTCTGGAAGATCTAAAGATCTCGGGGATACTGGGGACAACCTGATTGGAAAGCCAAATAACAGCCCTGAGATTGGGGTTGACCATGACAGCGGATTAGTGAGTGAAGGCAAAGATTTGGAAGTGAACCTTGGACAGGAAGTCAATACTGTTGAGGTTGTAGGGGAGCAGGTCTCTCAGTTCACAACAGTGGAAACTGCTGTTGTGGTCAGCGAGACAATTGAGCCCGTAGAAGCTTTGACTGGATCAGTGTCGCACAACTGTGGACAAGATAAGGAGGTAGATCTAACCAGAGGAGTCAACCACGATGGAGTAGAATCACGTCATGAGGATTTTATTCCTGAACTTTCAGATCCCTATATTCAGATGCCTCTGATTGATGAAAGCAGCACGACCATGGTACCTCCAGGTGGAGTAAGTGTAAAGGGTAGTGAAGTTCAGAATGAAGCCACTGTTTCACTGGATCCGCCTGAAATTGATACCCCCGAGGGTCCCCAACCAGATCACAAGGTCCAACAATTGAAGTATCAGGTATCTGAGGTTGAAAACCCTCATTTAGGGTCTGAAGTAATAACTGATACTGTTTCTACTGAATCTGTATCCATTATTGAGAAAAATGAACTAAAGCTTGATGTAGTTAATGATAGTGTATTAGAGCTTGATGTTGACTGTGAGATTCCCCCTCCACCCAGCACTTTTACCCCTGATGATGGAGAAACACATCCAATGGATGTAGAAGAGCCCCCACTCGACACAAAAGTAGAAAACGAAGAGATTCGTGGCCGTAATTATGAAACTATTGACAGTCCTAAGAACATTGATGGAGATGAATTGGGTCCCGAAAAGCTGAGTTTAGACCGGAGTTCTGGTGATGATTCCATGGAGGAGGATGTATTGGAGAGTAAACAAATGGAGTGCAAGTCTGTTTCTGATCAAACAAGAGATCTGATGGAAAAATCTGAACTGCCTATTGTTGAGGAGGATAATATTGTTGATGTAGTTGGTGGTGATAAGACAATTGAAGCTATTGTTGATAATGCTGAAAACAAGGAAGTTACTGGACTGACATCTATGAAAAGGAAGTTTGATGGTGACGGTCAGTGTTTTTAATCGCAGTTTTTGTGTGTGCAATATTTTGACATTCCTGTTTTCTTTGAGTGGTATTATATATAACATAAAGTTTTGAATTTGCAGTCAGAGACAGATGTGGAGTGAATAATCATGGTAGCATTGAATTTTTGTTTCCTTGAGGATTTTTTTCCTTGTTCTGTGTCAAAAACATGACATTATACGAGAGTGGTTGCAAGATAAAGAGATAAATAATTATACTTGAATGCTTTTTTATTTTCAGGGAGGATAATATCTTTTGTGGGTTTTAAAAATGGAAACCAGAATTTTGTGCTAAAGATCTGATAAAAGGATAAAATTTATTTGTTTTAAATGTTCCTTTTGCAAGTTTTACTGTTTATTTTTTTTTTTTGGTTTATACTTTATTGGAGTAGCATATGAACAATTTTGAGAATGAGTAGTTTTGTCCCGTTTGAAATGGTGATGTATCTGAACCAGGTGTTACTGTTATTAGTTGTTTGAGTATTGTTGTCTCTAATTTTTACTAAAAACCAGCCAACTCTATTATAGAACAAAGTTTAATTCCTAACTGAAACATATTATATGAAATAGCAGCAGTAGGACAAAAGCTGTGTCGGCACCCAAGCTAGTTGCATTGATGTACTGTTTGTATGATGCTGAGCACTTTTTTCCTGTTTCCATTGCAAAGCGTTGTAATTTATGACTTTGAATGTGACAGATAATGAAGCAGTTGGGAACAATGACACAGGGAAGAGACAACACAGATGGAAAGTTGGTGGGCTTAGGGGTTCTGAGCAAGAAAGAAGGAACTCTGAGAATCTCAAGACCCCTAAGGGTTCTTCATCACAAGATTCTCAAACTTCCATCAAGCGCATCAATATTTCTGACTCGACCAATAATGAAGCACCAAAAGAACGGCTTGGTAACTGCAGATTACTAATAATTATATTTATGTATTACGAGTATAAGTAATTCTCTTAACCACACTTGTTGGATTTTGGTAGTTCCTCCGTCACCAAAGGCCCTCAGTAACTCTCTCAGAATTGATCGATTTCTGCGCCCTTTTACTTTAAAAGCAGTGCAAGAACTTCTTGGAAAGACGGGTACTGTTACCAGTTTCTGGATGGATCACATTAAAACCCACTGCTATGTCTCCGTAAGTTTACTCGCTCGCAGAGTGCATGATAATTTTATCCGTGTCAAAAAAATTTCATTATTTTTTGTACTTGATCAAAGATTTCGTTTATAAAAATAACTAGAAAGTACTCTTAACATGCAGTATTCATCCATCGAGGAAGCTGTAGACACCCGTAATGCTGTTTACAATCTCCAGTGGCCTCCAAATGGGGGACGCATGTTGGTAGCGGAGTTTGTTGATCCTCAAGAAGTTAAAACTCGTGTGGAGGCTCCCCCTGCATCTTCCACAACACCCTCAAGCAGTGCGCCTTCTACCTTCTCAACCTCTCAACCGCCTTTGCAACCTCAACCTTCTCCACGCCAACAAGTTCCGACGCTGCAACTTCCACCTCTTTCTCTTCCTCCACCACCGCCACTGGCTAATGCAGCACCAGTTAGAGAACGCCAGCATCCATCAAGGGTACCTCTACCAAGAGAACAGCTGCACCTGCACCCAGCTAGGGATCACCCTAACCTTCCACCCCCCGTACTTCCTGAGAAAACTGACCCACCAATTGTAACTTTAGATGATCTTTTCCGGAAAACTATTTCAACCCCTCGCATCTACTACTTGCCATTGTCTGATGAACAAGTTGCAGCAAAGCTCAATTCTCAGGGGAAGAATGTTTAGCGTTAGGGCCGTGTACTGATGGCCGAGTTCTTCATTGATTCATGATAGATTGGTTAGTGCGAAAGTTAACAATAAATAGTATATTATAATTGCGTCTTTGCAGGTCTGCAGGTGTGGCGTACGTAATATACCGGTTTTCAAGGAGGGGCTTCTGTTGCTGGTTTGTTGAACAGTTTATGCTTTTTATCATGGGAAGGCATTGGGTTGAGAGAATGAAAATTAAGATATCGTATGCATCTATTTAGTCAAGCCGCTTTTTTACCTAGTGAATCCTCTCTTTATGTAGACCAGATTAGGTATCCAACTCTCCCCAAACTTAAGTAGTAAGCAAGACATTTCCTTAAACTTGCTGCGGATATCCTTTCTGGAATTGCACTATTTACTTGAGACTGTAACTCTGATGTTTGTTGATGTTTCCTATATTATGCATTGTTTGAATTCTTCATGCATCGTTGTCGATGCCCTTGTATCACGCATGCTTGCCCTGATTGACCGAGACCATCCTCCCGATTGTTCATATGTCTCTAGCTGTAGTTCAAATATTTCGAATCTTTTAATTATGAGGTTCCATTATTAGGAATGCATCATAGTTTTCTAAAAAAAATTTATGCTTCTGGTTAAATATAACTAAGTTAATTATCTTGACTGGATATGGAACCATTGCGTGTTTCGGTTGCTAGTTTGAAAATTATTTGTCAGAAAGTGATGAAACTAGTCCCTATCAGTATTTTCACAATTTGTCTCGCTATCATGGATCTCGCTTTTGAGCCAAAATATACGGTTATACCACTTTAATTTCATAAAAGTTACCCAAAGTGTGTGACGATTTACATATTGAGCAAATGAATGTTCTATTTCTTTTCTTTGTTTTCTTTTTTTAAAAATCAAAATGGCATCAGTAGTTGCGGATTTACTCCCATGGGACAAACATTTCATCAATTATATTGAGAAAATCCCCCCTCGTTAATTTGAAATTTTATTTAATTTGCCAGGTTTTTCAATATGGAAAGTATTATCGCATATACAAAGTGTGTCTATATTAATATAATAGGGTAAGTCAACAGTTTTGTTATACTACTCAGTGTCAACTTTTATCATCATTAATTGGATTGGTTTTCATTTATTGAATATATAATTTTAATATATTTTCAATAGAAGAGTGATATTTTAGTGATAGACATAAATGTGAACGCCGTTAAACATGGCAAAACTGGCGATTTTGCTATTGACTTGCCAGTTTCATCATGCCGAATGACTAATATGTTTTCCTAAGTACGATTACAATTTACTTGCCGAGCCTCAGTACCTGATTGAAGCATAATATGGCACTCATTATGGTATAAAAATATAATATTCGCTTTTACCACGAATTCATCAAGATGACTCAATTAAAATATAAGCTTTTCCAATTTTTTTCTCTCTTAAATATAAGTATGTTGCATTAAAGTGATGGCAGACAATAATTCTCAATTCTCAAGTGTAGATCATTATAATTAATTGAATTATTTTTTAAAAAAATCATTAATCAAATGATGATTGCATTTTAACAAGTATTTTAGTGTCTTTTGACGCGCAATGCATTCTTACATATTAAAAATCTTTGTGTAAAAAATCTACATATTATATTAAAAAAATTTAATAATAATTTTTTATATTACGAGTGATATAATTATTTAATTTTAAAAGTCAAAAATATATAAATAAAGATAACAACTCAATTGATACTCATACTTTAAGAATTTAGGTGCTTAATTATGAAGCACATGTGTTCGAACGTGGGGGAAAATGAAAAACATTTCCATGGTGGGATAATGTTAAAATGACACATGAGAAAGTTTATGAGTTGAGGAAAAAAAATATTTTATAATCGTTACAATTTTTCTAAGTTGAAAAGGGTATTTTCATAAAATCAATTGGTGTCACAATATCACACCAAATCCTTTTATTATAAGGTCATATCGCTTAAAGGAAGATACTACCGACATCAATCGTTACTGGCTGCAGGGGTGGGTAGTAACCCTTCTTTTATATGGCGGTCGCTCCAATGGGGTAAAGACTTATTGGCGAGTGGCTTGATATGGAGAGTCGGGGATGGGAAATCTATACAAATCTTTGATGATTTATGGATTCCAACTATGCAATCCAAGATCAGTAGACCAGTGATTCCGTGGGAGATTGACACTACCGTGGATGTGATAATAAAGGATGGTAAGTGGGATGAGTACTTAATTACTGCGCGCTAATTTTAATCCATATGTTGCAGGGGAGATACTCAAGATCCCATTACCAACATCAGGGAGGAGTGACTCTATACTTTGGCGGTATGAGGCCAAGGGACAGTACATAGTGCGGGATGGCTGCCGACTACAGCGGGGATTGTTCTCTCCCCCTGAACATCAGGTGACATATTCCCTGAACTCTTGGTGGGCTTTCATATGGAGTCTTTCTATTCCGCCGAAGAGTCGCCTGTTTTGGTGGAGTATTTCTCATGATTGTATCCCTACGAACCAGAATCTAATGCGGCATCACGTACCGGTGAGTGGGTCTTGCATTCTATGTAACTCATCTATGGATTCCACTTTTCATAGCTTAATCTTCTGTCTTGCCATTAAACATCTTTGGAGAAACAATACATTTGAGCATGTTGTAAGAATGGCGAGACATACCAATACTTTAGAAATTTGCTTGTGGTTGAAAGAGAATCAACCTAAAGCTGTGTTTGAGGAAATGGCAATTCATGCGTGGGCCATTTGGAAGGAAAAACAGAGTTTCTTGCATGGGGATAGAAGGAAATCGATGGCTGACATTATTACTTGGAGTGCTGCCATGATAGAAGATTTTAGAAAAGCTCGTTTGAAGGAAGGGATAACCTGCCCCGTCGAGAGGAGAAACAAGGAAGGGTCTTGGGAGCCTCCTAGACCTAGTGCTCTCAAACTCAATGTTGATGCATCAGTGAACGAGGAAAGGCACATGTATAGTGTTGGGGGAGTAGTACGAGATTCTCAAGGCCGGTTGTTGTTAGCCTTTGGAAAACAAATAAATCAACCGATTACTGTAGTTCACAGGGAACTTCTGGCCATCCGAGAGGGTATCAAGCTCTTATACGAGAAAGGTTTTCAAGATGTCCAAATAGCTTCAGACTCCCTTTTGGTCGTACAAGCAGTAACTACCAAATGGTGAATTTCCTTTGTGGTTAGTTCAGCTTGTAACAAATGATTTGATGCAATAAAGTTGTGAGCTTTCGGAAAAAAAGGGCTACGGCGATTGGAAGTGGATGCTGCGGTTAATGAGACTAATGACAATTACTCAATCGGTGGAGTGGTGCGAGATCATGACGGCCACATATTGATAGCCTTCGGGAGATTAATATCCAAGCCCTTATCGGTGGTCCATGGGGAATTGATGGCTATTCGCGAAGGATTACGGGTGATACAAGAACGAGATTTGCAGATACATGATATCACAACGGATTCTCTGCTGGCGGTGCAAGCAGTCACCAACCCAGCTGAGGATCTTAGTTATACAGGTGCAATAGCAATGGATATCCAGAGATTATTGGATGGACAAAATAGAATCACTTTGAGCCATGTTCGTCGATCGACGAATGTTGTTGCACACAACCTTGCCTCTTTAGCTATTTCTTCTCAATCCCCTTTTGTGTGGGGTCCTGGGAATTTTCCTTCTTGGTTGGTGGATCTTGTAATGGAGGATCTTATTTCTTCATAATAAAGTTACAAGTTTTACCGTCAAAAAAAAAAAAAAAAAATTACTATTCAACCCTCTTGGTTAATTAATAGTATAAATATTAACGACCCGAAACACACATAGTTGACAAAATTTTTAAATCGAAATTTTTTATTTAATTACAATATTTTACAAAATTAAATATGATATGTGATTTAATAAGATGATATTTTTACATTATAAAATGTGAAAATTGAAATAAATAAGTTTTGACATTAAGAAAAAATAGTTCACCAAAATTAATTACTATCCAACCGTCATACTTTATTAATAGCGTAGATATGTATTTTAGAGTAAAATGTGTGGACAAAAACTTGTGTGAGACGATCTCACGAATCGTATTTTGTGAAACGGATCTCTTATTTGAGTTGTCAATAAAAAAATATTACTTTTTATGGTAACAATATTACTTTTTATTGTAAATATCGTAGGATTGACGCGTTTCATAGATAAAGATTCGTGAGATTGTCTCAACCTACTCAAATGTGTTCCGACAGATTTGGTATTAAAAAAAGATTTCATCAAAGTTAGTTAATATTCAATCGTTTTGGTTTATTAATAGCAAAAATTGGTAAAAAAAATAAAATAAAAAAAAACAGAAATATGTCATGATCATATCGTTGCATGATTTTATATTTTAGTCATTCAAATTTATATTCCATTATTACTCTGAAAAATACCTTCAATATGTTCAACAAAATTTTCAAAATAATGCCGAGGATACAGATGACATGAAGAAATATCATAAATTAAAAATTAGTTACTCAATTTCACTCGAACATGTTATATATATTAAAAAACGATTATATAAACACGCAACGCGTCCAAATAATTTATTTTGCATTTTCAATTTGTTTGTTAGTTTTTTTCTTCTTTTGAAAATAAAGTTTCAAATTTCTATGAATCTAGAAGTTTAGTAAGTGCAGAGAGAGTATACACGTGCGGAAGACAACTGAAAATTGGAAAACCCCAAAATATGGCTTACCACCTCTCTAGTTTTAACCTTTTTGCCCAACTCAAATCCTCCTAGTCTCCCTCTCCAAAGGGCGCGCACTCATTTCACATTCAATGCGTCTCGTCTTGCTCTGTATATAAATCTCTTCTAGGGTTCCTCAAACAGCAAGAGGGGATTGTGAATTCTTGAAACAACTCTTTGTTTATCTTCTCGTGTTTGTTTCTGAGCGCCGTCTCAGAAGAATTGCCACCTTCTAATTTTTCTTTAATCTTCTTATGGTGCAATTCATTTCTTCTTTTATTTTTGCTCTTTTTTTTGGGTCACTTCTCGGCATTTGCTGAAATTGGTGCTTTTACCGGGAACTTCTTGGTAATTATTTCGTAAAGATCAAATCTTTATTGATTTTACGTGTTTGAGAGGGTGGAGTGGCTTTGTTTTTGTTTTGGCTGGGGGGTTGGTTTAAGGGGTTTGGGGTTCTTTTTTGTGCTGTGATACATTGATTAATGGATGTGTATAACTGTTTTGTCCAGTGTAAAGGGTTGGTGAAGGGGGGAACAACTGCTAAGGTGGAATGAACAGTGTATTCAGTGAAGAGATTCTTGCTGACAAGCTTTCGAAGCTTAACAGCACTCAGCAATGCATAGAAAGTATCTTATCTTCTACTTTTTACTTGGTTATGCCTTTGATTAATGTTTTGGTTTCTTATCATAAGTTGGTTTACTTAAATTTGTAAATTTGGAAACTGTAATACTTCAATGCTCAAAGTCGGTTAGGCAGTTTAATAATTAAGTGTAGAGAAGTTGTCCTCGGTTTGAAACTGATCTTTCATAGACATCTTTACTTTCTTGTTATGGTTTCTATGCTTTCATTGCGCTACGGTTGTGTTTATTTTTCTGATCAGGGGGGCAGGCAAAGAAAGTCTTTTTTTTCATGTTAGTTTGATCTTTATTTAGTCTTGAATTTAACGTCTATAACGGTTACTTATCTGCTGAAACAAATATGTTTGGTAGCCTTTTATTGTAATGTTAATTCATTTTGTTTGATTTCCATGATTTTCAGTTGACTAATTTCCGTTAAATTATATAAATGTTTTACACGTGTTCGTGATCATATCATGAACCACTGTCGTTGGATACTTGTCCATTTTTCCTTGAATTTCGGTGCTTTACTATTCCATACATTGATTAAATGATCAAACCTTACGTTTTACTTGAATTTTTAATTTATCCATTTTTAACTTACTTTTGCTGAAGTTGTTTTTGTACAATTGATGGTATGCATCATGGCATGGAGAATGTGTCAAATGCTAGGAACTGCAATAGTATAAATTGGGAGTTGGTAACGATTATATAACATCTACAAATCTGTTTTCTCTGTAGTTTTCTTATTGTATGGAGGTTGCAGAGTTTAAGGATGTTTATTCATGAATTGTGGGTTTTTTTTTTGATAAGAAACATAATTCATGAATTGTGGTTCAAGATACTTGTCTATGTTTTTCTCTTGTGATGGCAAGCCTCATCATACATATATGTGTGTGTGTGTGTGGATTTTTATATATAGAAGTTCTTCATATTAATTACTTTTGGGCAATTTGATCATTAACTCTTAACATTCTTTTGTATAGCTTGCATTTATTTATTGTCCATTTGTAGTTTTATCCGCTTTATTGTAATTATGACGATAAAAAAATTTCATAAACAGATACACTTGTAGTTGTCACATGATATTGTTTTGTGGACGTTTTGTGTAGGTACTTTTTGGAGTTCCTCCTTCCAGGGAACGATTACCTCATGACATAAGCACTGTTTTATTTCTGAAAAATTTCTTACCCTACTTATTTTCCTTAATCTACAGCATTGTCTCACTGGTGCATCTTTCATCGTGGCAAAGCGGAACAGGTTGTTGCGACATGGAATAAACAGTTTCATAGTTCAGAAATGGCTCAAAAAGTTCCTCTTCTGTACCTTGCAAATGACATTCTGCAGAACAGCAAGCGAAAAGGGACTGAATTTGTTACTGAGTTTTGGAAGTTTCTTCCTTCAGCAATCAAAGACGTTGAAAACAAAGGCGACGATCGTGGCAAGAATGTGGTATCCCGATTGGTGAGTTCATTCTCAGGAGGATGTCACTATTATATGTCTAAGTCTCTCAACCCTCATTGAACTTAACCTGATTTTTTTTCCTGTAATAATTTGTTATAAGGAATTGTTTACAAGTGTATTTAGGCCTTCAAATTTTTAAATAACGGCTATATCATGTTCTAAGGTCAATCTAATGAGTCTTGATAGGCAAACATGACACAATATATTATAGGCAAACATGACACAATATATTTGCATTTGTTTATTTGAAATTTCTCATCTGATTATGTCCGTTTATAAAAGGTTGGCATATGGGAAGAAAGGAGAGTCTTTGGTTCCCGAGCTCAAAATCTTAGAGACGCAATGCTTGGTGTGAAATTGCCTCCATCATTGGAGCTTGGGAAAAAGCGTTCTCGTTCTGTCCGAATAGTTAAAAGGGATTCACGGTCTATAAGAACCGTAAGTTTTATTTGATATTGTTCTTATGCATTTTTATGCTGGTCTTTGTGGCATTTATTTATCTAATACCAGTGACCTGGTTGCTACAATTTAGATAAAGGGTGCTTATATCTTGAATTATTTGTTTTCAAACCAGAAATTGAGCATAGGCGGCACTACAGAAAAAATAGTGTCTGCTTTTCACTTGGTGCAAAATGAATACTCCAAAGAAGATGAGGAAATGAATAAATGCAAATCTGCAATTCATCACGTAAGAAAGATGGAAAATGATGTTACCATTGCTTTGACGAAGGGTAAGTTGGCATTTAAAAAAAATACATCTTACAGTTTTCAGGAAGGAATTCACTTTTGATTGAAAAGCTTCAAAAATTTGAAAAATAAAATTCATGCAAAGCACTTCGTGTACAAAATCAAGACCCGAAACATGAAGTGCAAAAATATTCACAGTTATTCTTGGCTAACTTTTTTGACCCATGAATTTTTTGCTGTTTGTTCTCACAGCTAGGGATCCATCGAGGAAGACTCTTGCCAAAGAACTGGAGGAGGAAGAAGCTCTTTTGAAACAGTGCATTGAAAAGCTTAAAGTTGTGGAAGAGAATAGGCTGGCACTCGTGTCTCAGCTACGTGATGCACTACATGAGCAGGTAGATGAGAAGTTCAAAGTACGAATTTGTTTCAACTATATAACTTTGGAATTTTTCATTTTTTGCTTTGACGTGCAATATCAGTGCTGATTTTGTGCTTTTCTTAGGAATCTGAGCTAGAGAATATCCGGACCCAGATTCAGGTTAGAGGTCATTTGCTTACGGTTTTTCGCTTCCGTGCTTCATTTAGAAGAAAGCTGTCTCTCCTTTCTTCACTATTTTTTTTGGATATGGATTGCTGTCAAATGAATTAATTGCATTGTTTTCCTTGTAAACTTTACCATTGTAATTATTTGACTGATTTTTTGTAACCTTTATGCATTAACCCGCATTAAAAATAATTTTGAATGCTGTGATAATATCTCTGCAGCTACATAAACTTTCAGGTAGCGGAAGCTCACGTTGAAGAAGCTGCAAGCATGAGAAAGCAATTGGAAGAAAACCTGGTGTTCTCGATCAAACCATCGGCCCCATCATCTTTTGCCAATGCAAAACCAGAACATATGACAAAAAAATCTGCAGCTGCAATTGCAGCTGAGGTTGCGGACAAGCTTACTGCTTCAAGCTCTTCTAAGGACATCATGATATCTGCCCTTTCCTCCTTGGCAGCTGAAGAAGCTAAAAAAGCTGCGCTAATGAATTTTTTATCATCATCAACTCCTTTCTCGAAGGCATTACCAAATTCCGTTCCAGATCCTAACTTCGCAGCACAACCAAATCCTGAGAACAGCCCTTATCAATCTCTTATGCCGCAGACCTCGATTCAAGGCCAAATTTTCCACACACAAGCTCTCTATCATTCTACCCTGAACCCACCCCCATTCCAATATTTGCAATCACCTTGTGGAAATATGATCTCATACGAGTATGGGAATCTTCCTCCTCTGCCACCTGTGCCACCTCCGCCTGTACGTCCGTCTTACATGGTTAGCCCAATGGTGTCGTTGAACCAGAACCAAATGCATATGGCTCAGCAGCAAATGCATAGTGGTCTTCAGCCATCAACATTATCTATGCAGCAGCCAATGCCATTGCCTCAGCAACTTCACGCACCTCCGAATTTTCGCCCTCTAGCTCCAGGTCAGTCTCCAGGAGCTTTGTATTATACACACCCTTATCAGTTGCAGTGAGAGAGAAACTTGCATAAATTTACCGGCCCATCAAAGGACCGGCTTTTTTCTCGACCATCTGAAACTTTATTTTAGAAAATGACGGCGTAGTTACACAAATCTTTTGACTATTGGATTGGGGGGGGGGGGGGGGGGGGGTGTCTTATAGTTTTTGGTAAGAATAGAAACTTTGGTGGTAATTACCGTGGTGAATCCAGTGTTTCTGTTCGATCGAAAAAATTGTGGTGTAATGAGAAGACTGTATGAATATAGGCTAGAGGGAGCCGACAATTTTGTATTGCTATATGATGAAGCAATGCTCTTTAATGGTAAAATACACATCCATTTTGATACATATTTGTATCATGTAGATTGGAATTCGAGTAAACTTTATTATTATTATTATTATTATTATTATTATTATTATATTAATGGGAATCAAGAGGAAGAGTGCTATTCTACAAGTTTTAGAAATGATCAGTGTCACACACACACACACATATATATATATATATATAAAGTGCACGTGCACGCATGTTGCACACGCATGTTGCACGTGCGATTTTTTATTTGAAGTAAAATTAGTTAATATGATAAATAAATATGAAAATTATATTTTTTCCTAAATTAATATTAATTTCTCATACGGCTCTAATTTGAAAATTTAGCATTTTTCATGTTTTTATTTTACCACTTAATTTTTCATTGTATCATTTTTATTTGTTATTATTTGTCTTCTTTTCTTAGTGAATACAAATTTGTAATATATTCCTCAATAGTTGTACTTTCTTGGTCATTGATGATTTACACCACACCCTAGCTTAGCTTTATTTTCATTTTATGGTGATTTTGTTGACTATTTTCTCTTTTTGAGAATATGACCTTTATTGTTGTAAAAGATTTCTTTTTCTTTGTAACATTTTAGTTTTTGAGACACTCACAAATTGTTTTCCAATACTTGTACCATAATTATATCCCATTATTGTTATTACAAGAGAATTTATAATTGTGCATATTGGTCGCTCTAGAGAATTTCAGTACTGAATCAAATCTCTATTTTTTAACCAAACAAATATATATATATATATATATATATATATATATATATATATATATATATATATATTAAAGGCAAAAACTTGTGTGAGACGGTCTCACGGGTCGTATTTTGTGAGACGGATATTTTATTTGGGTCATCTATGGAAAAGTATTACTTTTTATGCTAAGAGTATTATTTTTTATTGTGAATATCAGTAGGGTTAAATCATCTCACAGATAAAGATTCGTGAGACCGTCTCACAAGGGTCATACTCTACCTTAAATATAGATGTGATTTTTGAATGACCATTATTTGATATTAACATAACATTATTCACAACGACAAATAAGTCTATATATTATTCATTTGCATTAAGAATACTATTTTTTCTCAAGAAACTTTTATCGTCAAATTTGAGTGATCTTATAGTTGTTAACCTTGAATTACTTTTTATTTTATTTTATTTGAAATTACAAGTTATTGTAATAAATGATTTTATTTTCCAATATAATCACTAATGTAATGAATTATATGAGAGAACTATTTATGGAGAGAACGATTTTACGATTTTCTGTCTAATCTCACCATCTCTTATTTCTTAACGATTAATTCAATTTGATTAAATCCACAATGTCTTGATAAAACTCATATATCAATTATGGTTGATTTCTTGAATGATAATACAATAGAGTTGTATACATTATGCCAGATTTAAGAGTATTCATGGAATGTGATCTTTCAAGAACCATTTTGTATAATTTATGTTAACATTTATTTTAGTGACAGAATCCATATAATTAAAATACAATTTGGTTAGATTACGAAACTTTCAAAAGTGATTAAACAAAAAACATATAATACAACAATTTAGAATTTTTTTCAACAAAAATAATTCCTTAATTTTCAATTATTTATTTTGAAACTATAAAGTTCTACATAGATGAATCATCTTTAAAGAGTATGTAGTAGTTTAATAATAAATATAAAAAAAATTAAATGCATTGTTTGCAATGAAAACTCGACAATTTATAAAAAAAAGAAACATTTCTACAACTGTGAAGTAAAATACTACTTTTACAAATTGTAAATTAAATATAACAATATTTTTTTCCACATAAAAATTGATTCGAGTTCACCTTGATTCCTCTTTTTTTTTAGCACCCATGATATGATCGATTATGAGATAATAATTGAGTTATGATGACTCGATTTTTGAAATATTAAACATCGATGAATTAAATAGAGTTTGTTTTTCAAACTAAGTGGAAGAAACTCAAAATAATCTTTCGTAGAATCCGATTAAACATTGTCATAAAACATTTAAAAGATATGTTAGTTGAATTCGCAAAAACGTTTTGGTTGAAAATTTTATCAAACACTTCGTATGCAATATTTTGATATTTGAAAAACACATAAAATATTTCAACAATAGATCTTAAATACAGTAACAATAAGTAAATGCAATAAAATAAAGATGCAAAAATTTGTTTATGAATGTCTGGAGATGATTAACAAGTCATATGTCATCCTTCTTCTATCTTTAATATCTTTGTGTGAAAACTCGTTCATCTAAATTTTGAAGCTTAACTCTTAGGAAGATGTGTGAGTGATTGTATGTGAGGATTTAATCATCATAAATGCATGTATATCTCAAATGTATCCTCATATTTGAGCTAGCTCTTATTCTAGTTAGTTTCTTCATGGAGGATGCCCATGTTTTAAATCTCTTTCCAAATCTTGTATTTGATTTTCAAGTTTATATATTTATAACCTCCAACAATACTATAAACATTTGAATCAAGAATATGACCGTTGAAAAAGTTTATGTACTATTTTTGATATTGAAATGCTGATATTCTCGTTGCTGGCTATTTGTTGAATTTGACTACTGCTCAATTTTGCGGTGCTGAATCCAATATGCTATTTTTGGCTTTGCTGGATGCAACAATAGCTGATTATAATGGCTGCTGGTTTTCAGCAGCTATATCTACTATGGATTTGGGTCCTACTACATTTCAAGGTCTACTGCTTCAGTTACAAGAAAATATTTTTTTACTGAAAAATATCAATGTTATTGAATATATTTTTAATCTCTATAGTTTATCATTATTTTTTTGGTGCCTAAATATTTCTACTCAATATATTTTCCCCTAAACTTTTGAAAATATCACTCTCTATTGCCAGTCAAATTTTTTGGTTCTTTGGTACATTTAATTGACAATTACAGAATTGAACGTCAGATTTTTTTTTGCCGAGTATCCCCAAAATCTGCTAATTTTGCTCTGTGATGCAAGTAACAATCCATGGAGTTTGTTCTTCGGACTCGTTCAGGTATTAGACGGCTACCTTGATATCCATGGACCCACCCTGATTTTCTCTAAACGTGTAATATCAATTTTTCGCTATATCGCATATATTTTTGAGAAAAGTATTTACTATATTTAGATTTAAGTAATAATTGAGGTTGCAGTAGAGAAAGTTTTTTTTTTTTTGGTTAATTGCAATGGAAGCTCCTATTGTCGCCCTCATCCAAAGCTACTACAATCGGGGGCTTCTTCTTTTGTTGTACAACATTGTCGGCGTTTATCTAATCGATTTGCTCATGTTCTACCTTCTTTTGGTTGAGTGAGTCTCATGTGAGACCGTCTCACGGGTCATAATCCGTGAGACGGGTCAACCCTACCCATATTCACAATAAAAAGTAATACTCTTAGCATAAAAAGTAATACTTTTTCATGAGTGACCCAAATAAGAGATCCGTCTCACAAATTTGACCCGTGAGACCGTCTCACACAAGTTTTTGCCCTTTTGGTTTATCTTTCGGGGTGGTGTTAGATTGTGAAGAATTCTTTCTTTTTTTTGGTCTCCTTTTGTAATATTTCAACAATGATAGAAATTATCTGGTTATTATAAAATAATTTCATATTGCTACAACAAAATGTTGGGTGCAATAATTGTTCTTGTTTGGTAGAGCGATCGAATCGTGATGCTTGAGCTGCTGTGCGGTTTAAAAGATTTGAGTTGCATAATTACTACTAGCTATAGCTTTTGGTAGAGCGGTAAGCACTCGATCCTACAATTGGTATCAGAGCAAAGGTCACGGGTTCGATTCTCATTGATTGCAAGTAGTGCAATTATTGGGAGGGAGATTGTTGGGTGCAATAATTGTCCCTGCTTGGTAGAGCGATCGAACCGTGATGCTTGAGCTGCTGTGCGGTTTAAAATATTTGAGTTGCACCAATACTACTATCTGTAGTTTTTGGTAAAATGGTAAGCACTCGGTCCTACACAACATTTGTAAGGGAGATTTGATGTTTAAGACATGAAAACTTAGTCCTAAAGTAAATAATTTCATATTATTGTGGAGATATCTGAGTTCCACTGTATAACACTCTATTTTCTTAAACAATATCGTATACAAATCGTACATTACCTAAAATTTTCGAGCAAAATATTTTCCAAGATTTTTTTTTTGAGATGGATAGAGAATTATTACAATGGATTCTCAAACCCAAAATCTAATACTATACTTGAAATCCCAATCATCTTTGGCAAAAACTTGTGTTAAACGATCTCACGGGTCGTATTTGTGAGACGAATATCTTATTTAGGTCATACATGAAAAAATATTACTTTTTATGCTAAGAGTATTTATTATTTTTGATTATGAATATGTGTTAGGTTGACCTGTCTCACAGATTAAGATCCGTGAGACGGTCTCACATGAAACCACTCATCATCTTTTGCTTAGACAAGGTAAGTCACATGCATAATCAAATCAAATATTTTCAATGAAAGATGTATCATCTGCAAAAAATATATTTCAGGGTTAATCAAATCATTTCCTTGGTGAAAATCAAAAGCATTTATATTTCATCTATTTTTCACTGCTAAATCACAAAGAACGACAGTAGTTTCAGCGGAATTCCATTTCGAGACATCGATAAGCTAATTTCAAGCAAAATATTTCCAGAAGAAACAGAAATTCAGATCACTCTAAATTCAAACAAATCTCTCATATTTTTTTTGGCAAAGTCACCTTAGTTTACACATATAATAATTATTTCACTGTTGATTTGCAGTCGTTTCCAATGTGCTACTGTCTATAAGACAAGATACAAGGATCTTCACATGAATCAACAGTCAAATTTCTTTCCAAGGATGAAATCTCTAATAAAAAGTGGAACATAATACATTACTGCCATGATTGTGGATTGATGGCCCAATGAGAGCCAAGCTGGTGGATTCTTCTTCAGCACTGCATCAACTGTTTTCTTGGCAAATTCTTCCGCTGGGGTTGACTTTGAACTTTGTGAAAAGATGGCTCTTGCTCGAATTGCTTCTTCAAACCGCTTGTACAGCTTCCATTCTGGCATCCGATCATAGATTGCTACAGCTGAGTTTCCTATATTCGATTTCACAGCTCCAGGTACAACAGTAATCACATCAATGCCAAAGGCTCGGAGTTCCAATCTACATATAAACAACCAAGGTTATGTGAGTGCATGTGCACACTTGCCAAAGGTTAGACAGGAAAAATTAACTATTAAATGTCACAGATCTCTATAGAACTTTTGAATGACAATTGACATTGCAAAGTGAAGGCTTTGCCCATTCACGTTTACTGAATTTCATAAAAGAAAAATAAAAAATCACAACATAATAAATACACGAATAATATATTGGTACACAGCTATGATCACGTGAACAGAGACTGAGAAAAAATTAGGAACACCTCAAAGAGTCGGAAAGTGCATGTATGGCAGCTTTTGATGAAGTGTATACACCTCCCCATGGCGGCGGAGACAAAACAGTGACACTTCCAAAGTTTACAATTTTACCCTTCTTCCTAGATGCCATGTGAGGAACTACAGCTTGAATCAACCTCAACGAACCTACAGATAAGAACAGTGCCATGTATTGAAATAATCAGTCAAATATCAAGAAACTAAATTATTCACTCAATTCGAACAATTTGATAAGTCAATCCCCAAAGAAGAATTAGTTAATCAACAGCAATATCTTTTAACATTACAATGAGACAAAAACCTAAGATGATGCTGAGGAAATCCCAAGTTTCGTAACACTTAAAGGTCGTACACTATACAATTCGAGAAATATTTCGTTTCGTAGCTACGGGATGGAAATGAAATGATAGTCCATGACTAATAAAACTAAATTAATATAATTACAATAAATTCCCAGATAGGAAAAAGAAAGATTTGAATGACCAATAATTGGAAATTGGAAGTACTACAGAACATTCGGACAGTGATGCAATCGCTTTGAATCTTGATGATTAAAACCACTACTGCTAATGCTTAATAAATTCCATTTTATTTTGCGATATCTCCGGTCGTTACATGGATCTTTTACAAAATAAATTCTACAGGCTTCAAACAATCCTCTTATGACCAGGCAGGCCATCCGACACAGCACTTAGATGATGACCCAAATGGTAGCCTGCTGCCCAAAAATTTCTTCCTCGAGACAAAAAAGCCCAATCAGCAATTTTTCTTGAAGAATGAAGTTCTACTCTTCTAAATACCAAAAATGATTTCCATTTCAACTTTAACAACATGAAAATTGGCAGACGCATCTAAATGAAACAACCTAAATTATATCTTTTGTCATCTACTAAGAGGTCACAATTATAGATTTATAGTAACCGCAGAAACGCCTATATACCGCATTGAACAAATCTTATGTGGGCTGTGAGTTCTGACATACTTAATGTAGATAAAGCAGAACAATATCAGATTCAGAGATAGTTATTGTCGAAGTTACTTCTTAGCAGTGACCATTTTACATGAAACAGAACTTACAAATATTTTTGTACTATTATACTTTATTCCTATGATACTACTACAATCTGTTGGGATTTCAGGGAATACTTGAGCTAACATTGCAGCGGAACAACACAAGTGATATCAATAATTGAATATGATATACATCAATATCTATAGTGGTTCACCCCAAAATTGGGCTACATCCATTCTATACCTTTCAGGATGATTACTTCTTTATTAATAATAAAGAAGACAAAAAGAATTGACAAAGTATTTCACTTGAAATATTCTGATTTTATCACCCACTTTCTCTTTACCAATCATATTCCTTACAAGAATAAACACCCTTTAAGAAAGTCACACTAAATCCTCTATTCCACTTCTACACTGTGATTAAAGAAGAGAGAATTTTGTGATTTGATGTGATGAAGAATGAAGAATGGATGGGTGTTTATAAGAAATGTATGAGAAAGAAAACAAAAAATTATATATTATTGCATACATAATCAAACCTAACATCTTTGACTAACTCAAACCATGTGTTAATTATTTGTCAAAAATAACGTACTTTGAATTCAAAGTTGGCTTACTTTGAAAAAATGGCTTGATTTATTAGCAATTCTTCTCATCGAGCCTATTTTGTGAATTCGACCAAACATGCAACATCCCTACAGTAATTCCAACTTCTATTTGGCAATGTATTGGTCATCATATCAAAACCATTTTCATCTGTGTGAATCTTTTCAAATTTTAACAACTTATTCTCCAATATATCCCGTATCCAAAGATATCAAACATCAATATGCTTTGGTCTAGAATTCATTGAAGAATTCTTTCCAAGATGAATTACAATCAGACTGTAACAGAACAACTTATATTGATCTTGCACAAAACTTAATTCCTCCAAAAACCCTTTCATCCATAACAACTCATTGCATGCGCCAGTTTCCGCAATGAACTTCGGTTCAGTGGTTGACAATGCTACACACTTTTGCAACTTTGATTGCCATGACACAATTCCCCTTACAAATATAATCAGGTTGATGTTGACTGTTAGGAGTCAACATCCCTATTATGTCTACATTTGTGTAGCCTGCAAACTCAAGTCTGGATCCTCCAAAACTCAATCTATGTTTAGAGGTGCATCGTAGATATCTGAATATCCATTTTGTTGAAGCACAATGTTCCTTTCCCGGTTTTGAAAGGAATCTACTCACCACACCTACAAAATGAGCTAAATCTGGCCGAGTACATACCATGACATACATCAGACTTCCAACTGCTGAAACCTATGATACACTTTTCATTTATTCTTCTTCATCCCTCGTAATAAGACTATGTTTTGAGTTCAATTTGAAGTGGTTGGCAAGAGGGCATCGAACTGCTTTGGCTTGGTCCATGTTGAACCTCTGAAGTATCTTCTCAATATACTTCTCTTGCGACAACCAGGTCTTCTGGGAATACATGTCTCAATGGATTTCTATGTCAATAATTCTTTTTGCTGCTCCAAGTCCTTCATAGAAAATGTCTCGCTTTAGTTGCTTGTTTAGGCCTATGATTTCATAACCATCTTTGCCGACAATCAACATGTCATCTACATAGAGTATAAGCACCAACAAATCATCATCAGTGGTATCCTTGACCAACACATAATGGTTGCAGTGGTTTTATTGAATCCCTGTTGAATTATTACAGATTCAAACTTCTTGTATTACTGTCTCGGTACTTGCTCGAGACCATACAAACTCTTCTTTAATCTACACACATGGCCCTCTTTCCCTTTCTCTGCAAATCCTTCTGGTTGGACCATGTAGCTTTCTTCCTCCAAATCTCCATGAAAGAATGAGGTCTTGACATCCATTTTTCCACCTCCAGATCAAGCTCAGCTCCTAACACTAGCACAATCCGGATGGATGTCATCTTCACCGCAAGCGAAAATATTTCGTCAAAGTCAACTCCATGTTTATGTCCTAAACCTTCGATGACAATTCTTAGCTTTGAATCTTGGTTGACTATTGTGTTCTTTGTACTTCAACCTGAACACTCATTTATTCTTCAAAGCTTTCTTATCTTCGTCAACTTCACCCGCTCAATTGTCTCATTCTCATGCAAGGATTGCATTTCATCTAGCATGGTCTTCATCCACTTATCCTTTTTTTCGCTGGTAATAGCTTGCTCGAAGCTCTCTTGTTCTCCCCCTTAAATTGGCTAGTAGGATATATTAATTTTAGGAATATCTTGTTGAAGGTTGCACTGCTCTTCCAGAACATGTGGTCATTGTACCACGAGAAGTTTTTGCTAGTGATTCACTCTGAACACGGATCTCATCATCATCCTCATGATCGTTATGCAATTCTTCATCTTCAAAACATTGTGGATTTACTGTTGACGACCATCATTCCAGATCTTGTTCAGATCCATAATTCTCATTTCCCGCAGCGTCAAAAAATCCATTCTTCTGAAATTTAGCGTCACAACTTTTCATAGGCTTTTTGAGATCTGTATTGTAAAACTTGTAATCAAGTTGATCATCGTCATAACCTATAAATATGTACTTCCTTGTTTTGGCATCCAATTTATGTCTTTCATCATTTGGTATATTTACATAAGCAACACAACCAAATACCGACAAATGATTATAGAAAATTTCTTTTGCCTTGCCACACCTGTTCCGGGACATTATAATTGAGTGGAACACAAGGTGAGCAATTCAATATATATGTGACATCGAATATGGCCTCACCTCCCAGCACCTAGCTGCTCCGAGCGACAATGACATCAACCTACATAGATCTGAGTGCAGCAAATCTAAAATTTTATTGACTCTATTAGGAGGTGGAACTTTTGAATGATATCCTGTTTTGTTTTTCAGCTAAGCAGTTCGTGCATTGTTTCACATGAACCTGCTTTATACTGAGCACAACTTGCTTGCTCACAAGACGTGTAAGAATCTTTTAATTTATGTGGCCAAGATATCGGTGCCACAACTCTGTTGAGTTTTCTTCTCCTGCGTAGTTAACACCTTTAGAATAATTTTCTAGAACTACATAATGTTTCGACATCTTTAATCCCTTCGTCACGTCACCACAAGTGATCCTCTTGAAATCTTGCAACCCCATTTCAGAAGGTTGTGTAGAAACCTTCGTCAACGAGTCTTTCGACTGATGTCAGACTCAAGCGCATATTTGGCACATGTTTGACATATTTCATGATCAGTGTAGAGCCATTCACGGTAGTCAAGCTTACCTCTCTCTTTCCCACAACTCAGGATAAATCGCTATTCCTGATCCTGAGCACACCAAAGTCCTCTTGTTTGTAAGATGTAAATCATTCTGTTCAAAATGTGACGTGGCTCCACTATCGATCACCAAACTAACTACGTGAGTTGCCAAATTTATGGACTCTTGCTCTGGCTCTTGAACGACATTGAATTCGCCAATGGCGTTTATTTGATCATCACCAGTTTCATGATTGTCTTTCGGTTGCTGACAATATTTTTTAATATGTGTCGAATAGAAGATATATCATCTTACTTTTCCAAAGTTGATAACTAGAGGCATTTAGACCAATCATCTTGCTTGTGCATACCCCTATCTTTGTGACTGCTACTAACGAATGAATCGTCAAAATCTGAAAAAGAAAAAAAAATTCCCTAATATTGTCTAGAAAGCCTTTTCTGAACTAGAAGTCCAGACTAAGCTGCAGCCACAGGGCATACGAGGACTTCCTATAGTATTTGACCGATCGCAGCGAAACATCACAAGTAATATCATAAATCGAATATGACGGACATCAATGTTTATAGTAGTTCATCCCAAAATTGGGGTACGACCACTCTAAATCTCTCAATGAGATAACTTTTTTATTAATAAAAAATAAGATAAAGAGAAATTGAGAGTACAAAATGTTTCACTCAGAACACTCTGATTTTAATATACTCACTTTTTTTTTCACTAATTTTATTCCTTCAAAAATTAAACACTTCTTTAAGAAATCTCATACTAAATCCTCCATTTCACTTCTATACTTGTGATCGTATATAATACGATTTTGTGTTTAGGTGTGATAGAAGAATGAATGGATGTTTACATGAGTTTTTGGAAAAGAAACAAAAAATTATAAATCATTGCATACATAATCAAACACAACATTTGACAACTCGTATATGTGTAACATTTGACAACTCGTATAGCACATAACGAGCTTCCAAACGAAACTTTAACAGAAAGGGAACATGGAACTCCATCACAAGCGCGCAGATAAAATTCACAAATTTGTTTTTTTAAAAGAAATGTCAGTTACCATAAACATTTGTATTGAAGGTTTGCTCAATCGAGGATAAAGGGACCTCAGCGAGTGGCCCGACACAAAGCATCCCAGCATTGTTCACAACGATATCGACACGCCCAAACTTCTCGATAACCGCGGAGAGCGCGCGGCGCACACTTTCATCGGACGTGACGTCTAGCTCTTGGAGAAAGAATCTGGGATCGCTTTGCAGATCAGACATGGAGGCGAGTGATCGAGCAGTGGCTACGACCTGGCAGTACCGGGCGGCGAACTCGAGGGCCAGCGCGTGACCAATGCCCCCAGACGAACACCCCGTGATGATCGCCACTTGCTTCTCACAGGAACCCATCAATCTAAAGCCTGAATCCAATTGCTACGAAATCGGTTGAGCTTCGATTGCTAAACTAATTGGTAAAAGGAGGGTTTATAATGCAAAAGTTGAGATCGATAGACCGAGGTTGGCCGTTCACCAAACTAACATTAATGGCGGACTGTCGTTATACCAATCGAAGATAATTTAAGTCCGGCGGTATAGAGTAGAGTACACCCTGAATCTGACAATCCGATGGGCGGAAACGTGGAGCATTCAACAATTTTAGAGGATAAGTGTCCGTTTGGATTTAGTAGCAAAAAAATTATTTTTTATAAAAAAAATTTAAAAAATGTTTTTTTTGGTGTTACGCATAGGGGTGGACGTCGGTCGGTTCGGTTCGATTTTTCTCTATAACGGTTCGGTTTTTCGGTTTTCGGCTTTGAAAATATATATGGTCCAAAACCAAACAATTTTATTACGGTTCGGTCCGGTTTTTTTTTGTAATACGGTTCGGTTATATGGTCGGTTATATGGTTGGTTTATAATATTTTGTTAAAAAATAAAATTATACATCACTTGATGCTTGATTGATGCAACACATATAAAAGAAACAATGATAGTAGATGAGTAGAACATATATGTTTACAATACACATATTACTTAACAATCTAAGCTTCAATAACAATTTCAAATACAATTTCAAACAGTAGCTCTTCAATAAAAACACAGTCATTAAATTCCAATTCTCAGACTCCAAAATGTACATAAATTTTGCATCTCAAATCTCAATACATTTAACAATATGAGTTTATAACAATTTGAACTTCCGATTGTCAATATTGGACTTTTCACATGATTAATGCTCGTTTACTAGTCCATTATACAAAAAGCTCTATAGTTAAATATAATATGTCGGTTCGGTTATTTCGGTTTTCTCGTGATCAAAACCATATATCGAACCGAAAAATCGAATTTTTTTAATTTTGAAACCTTAACCGGCCGAAAAATCGATAAAACGAACCATTTAAACCGAATTTTTCGATTCGGTCGGTTATTTTGGTTTTAACCAAATTATGCCCACCCCTAGTTATGTGTGATTGGATATGTATTGTAGTGTTTTTAAAAACATTTAATTAAGCTAAAATAAATTATTTTCCAAAAGCTCAAATTTATAGCTTTTAAATCTTTTTCTAAATAATTCATATTGAAAAAAGTATTTTTCATCTATTTAACACAAAACTATTATTTTTAATTAAAAAAATATTTTAATTTTTTTTTACATTTTTAGGCAAAATATTTTCAAATCCAAATGCACTCTCAGGCGTATGATCAAACCTAACAATATCCATCAATACTAAAGCAAGTATTTAATCATTTTATTTATAATAATAATAATAATAATAATAATAATAATAATAATAATATTAAAATCTCAAATCAAAATTCAAAACTTAATAATAATAATAATAATAATAATAATAATAATAATAATAATAATAATAATAATAAGATTAAAATCTCAAATCAAAATTCAAAACTTTTGCTCAAGTCTTTACATTAATAGAGTCATGATCAGTTCCTGACCAAAGCCTAAAAGTATTTAAAGATATTTATTTATCACATGACAAGCACGTGACCTCATTTTCTCCATTATAATTTTTTTTATGTATTTATTGAAATAATAAATTATCTTAAAATCTCCTACGGGAGAAAATTATTCTATATTCTCTTATCTAATTTTTTTTTTATGTATTTTATGAGCCCACATATTTTTCACTGATAAAAATTGATACAAAATATTGAAATTATAATATTAATATATGATATTTGAGTATCAATATTATAATTAAAATAAGATTTGAGTATAAACTTGGAATAACTTTAGTAATACCAACATTTATGATACATATTTGGGTATTAATTGAAGAAATTTTTGTACAAAATATTAAATCAACATATTGATTTAATAATTATGGTATCAATTGATTTAAATTGGGTACAAAATCATGAGTATACTTTTCTGGGAGTACTGAAAATTTTCTTTGAGTAGGTCTCTTGTGAAAGGGTCTCACATATCTTTATTCGTAAAACGAGACAAATCTGACAATATTTACAATAAAAAATAATACTTTTGATATAAAAAAATAATTTTCATGATGACATAAATAGAAGAATCATCTAACAAAATTGACCCATGAGACTCTCACAAGAGTTTTTGTGATTTTCTTATGGATCAAAGAGCGCAGAATTATTTTCGAAGCCATGCTCAAGTTTGAATTTAGAAATTTATTGGTAATTTACTCTTAATGATAAGGTTGAAACCTTTTTTTTTTCTTTCTTCAAAAAATGAAAATCTTCTCAATTAATTTTCCTACCCTTACGCCTAACTCATAAAATTTGGAGTGCTTCATTAATTTATTTAAGATGATGATAATAATAATAATAATAATAATAATAATAATAATAATAATAATAATAAAATGTCCTTTATTATTTTGTTTAACAAATTTATTCTACTATTTTTGCAATTACAAAAACTCATTTAATTTTGAATTATCTTTACACAATTATTTATATATTTTATATAATAGTATAAAGACAGTCGATAAAGATTTTTATAATTTAAATGTATTCGTTTAACATATTTATTTTATGAAAAAACACATTTCAAAAATTAATTTTTCAAAAATATTAAAAAAAGTTAGGTTGAAAATCTTAAATTTAAACAATAGTTGTTAGTTTGATAATTTATTTTTCGATTTTATAATCTAAAGAATAATTAAATTTTATCAAGAAAATATTTTTTGAGAAAATATGTTGAAAATCTCAATATTTTTAAGAAAACATGTCGAATTGGCCTATCACCATGTTGGAGTAATCCCAAACTTAATTTATAAAACTCAATTTCAATAACATAATACCCAAATACATAAGTACTTAGTTAATCGTATTAATTTTTTGATATATGATATTATATTACGGCCAAACAAGAAATTAAATACTCAGTTGCTGTATAATATTATATAATTACGACATACCAGTATCAAATGACGTACATATGTGCATGAATACAATGGTTTGTATTTAGTAGTCATATATTTGATATATAATACATAAATACAGCGTAAAATAATATTTGATTAAGATTTAATCATACCCAATTTATGATATATATGAACTATATTGCTAGTCCAGAACGTAATTAAGTATTCAATTACTATATAATATTATATAATTATTACATAATAATATCAAATGGTGTACATAGTCATCTGAATGCTGTCGTTTACAGCGAGTGAAATGTATTTAGTATATATCAGATGATTTATTGCTCTAAAATTATTGTTCTCGGATACCCCATAAAAGCTCCGGTCATGATAGATCCGAGATATTATACAGAAAGCTCAAATCAGGGTAAGTGTATAGGAGAAGTTCATCAGATAAAGCCGAGCAGGTGAATGCCCGGGACATCTTCTTCTCGGGTTACTAGAGGCCCGAGCTTTCATACATTCTTCCGGGAGGTTTTATACCCGGGCTACCTCAAAAATACCACTTCATTCGAGTGCAGCAGTATGGGCTATCTTATACTTGATAATCATTACTGTCAGAACTACAGGGGTTGGTGTGTCAGAGAAGTTATCAGAGGTAGAGTATGAGCAGCCAGCTGACCCTAATTAGTAGGTACTCATTGAAAACAAGGTAATCATGGAATTTCCTCCTATAAATAGCACGTACGTATTTCATTCAAAGGATTCTAGTTCTTTGAACATTCACGTATATTCATCACATATACAGCTTTTTATCCTTTCATCTTCACATGTTGGTTTAAACATCGGAGTGGTCACGCCAGACATCCCTCCGACGCTCATTCACGAGTTCATCTTCTTGTTTGCAGGTTAAAGTTGAAGCCATTTTCTTTGCTCATTGTCTCGACCCAACTCACCCAATTCACCCGGATCGGCTCATTCTCCATATGAGAGTTGATAACATACATCAAAGTTGTCTGAATTGAGGTTTTATAATATGTGTCATGAATGGATTGACATGATAATAACTTTATATCATTGATTTTACTTTTTCATGATTAGTATTTGTATTTTTTTTTTTTCCGAATTTCAAGAAAGGAACATAGTGAACTAATTTCTTGGATAACTTTTTATTTATTTCATGCATTAAGCATTTCCATTCTTGTACTTACGTAAGAGTGGTACAAATATTTCAATATTTTGTTTCATATATTTAGATAAATGGCACACGTTTTCTTTAACAACACGAGCAATTCAGTTAAATATATGAAACATAATCAGCTTCCTTTCCGACCCGGAACGAAAATCAGGCGACGCGAAGCTACGTGGATGGATTTTCTTGTTTCTAAAAGGCTTAGAATCACGAGAATCAGTATGTTTTCCATCCTCTCCATTTCTTGATGATCTCTCGGCTTCAATTTTCTTCAGTCTCCCGCTCTGCCGCTTCTGCTCTACCCAAACATTTGCGTAACTTGCCCCTGTGGAAGACATTTAGTAAGATTAATTAATTTTGTTTTGTTTTTTTTGTTTGTGAGTGTTCGGTGTGTACTCGAAACGGGACTTTATAGGCAGAGGTTTGGGGCCTTTTGCGATATATTATAACAGTACTTTAATTGGTGCATTAATCTGTTTCGAAAAAATATTATATAAAAGGCCCTAGTACTCGTGGATGACACACTTATGCATGCATCATATTTTCCTCCACTTTCTTATCCGGTCCCATTTTGAATTTTTTAAAGCATTTTAGGATCTTATAACTAGGAATAGGTTTTATTGTTTTAGACGGGTCGAATTGATTCATATTTAAAGTGGAAAGTGATATTTTATTATAAAAAGTAGTATTTTATCGTGAACATAGTCGGATAAGAGATTTGTCTCATAAATTGACTCGTGAGACGATCTCATAAATTTTTTTTGTGTAAAACAAGACATTAAAAATATTGAATTCAATTTTTTTTTTTATACCTTGTACAATTAAAATTCAAATTTAAATCATATATGAGAATTGGGTTTTCTCTGACGCGTGAATATTTTAGACAAAGCATAATTAAATTCGAATTCGCAAAAAATAAATTTTTGAATTTAGATATTCAAGTTATAACGCTTAGAATTTGAAGTTTTGTACACCATTTCAATTGCGTTATGAATTTTCGAGGTTTGTGTGGCTTTCGAATTGAAAGTGCTTCTATTTAAAGCCGAAGTCATACATACATTAGGAAATGTGTATGATAGAGCGTTTGTCTTTTTGTTAAAAGTTATAACAAGTGTTAATGGTACACGAATATTTTTAAACCATACAACAGTCAGAACGTCATGGTTGATTACTCTCTGAGCAGACAATTATTGCACCCGAATAAAATATATTATTAATAAGTGTGAGCACTACGGAAATACCATTTTTAAGGAAAAAGATGAGAGTTAAAATCTTGCATCAACTTTTTTCCCATCACTAATTTTCAAAGACTATTTTGGTTTTAAAACCCCGCACATATATCCCCTATATTCCCAACATATTTTAACTAACATAATCAAGTTTGGTTAAGAACTTCCAATGATAATAGTAATTAGGGTGCATAAAAGCAAGTCCAACTGCTTGCAAAAAACTAACTCAAATAAAAGTTTAACCCGAACTCGGCGGCCAAGACCAAATTCGAGTTAAGCTCGAGCTTCGGAATTGTATTTAGGTTGTTGAACCGTTGGATCGATGATATTTAATTTTATACAAGTTAATTTTTAATAGATATTTTTATCATAAATTACATATTTTAACCATAGATTTTATATAAATAATATTTTTGTCAAAAATATAATAGTAAAAAAATATTTCCAGCTCGAGTTACTTAAAAATTATTTGAATTGAATTTAAACTTTTTTAAAAAAATCTACTAAATCGACATCGAACTTTATATTGTTTGAAAAGAAAAAGAAGCTACAAGTTTTATGCCTAGAAAATTATACTTTCGTGTAGCTTTTAATAAAAAAAAAATGTATTATTTAATACATATATACGGTAAATGTGGCAGATTTAGTGATTACAATTTATTGATAAGTGGTGCACTTAATGTTTTCATGAGCAAGGCTAAGTTATTGGACAAAAATTTGTGTAAGACGGTCTCACAGTTCGTATTTTGTGAGACGACTCTTTTATTTGAGTCATCAATGAAAAATTATTACTTTTTATGCTAAGGGTATTACTTTTTATTGTGAATATCGGTAGGGTTGACTCGTCTCACAGATAAAGATTCGTGAGACCGTCTCACAAGAGACATACTCAAGTTATTTCTAATTTTCTAAAGTCAATGTGATGAGTTTCAAATTAATATTAATATATAGTCAGTTCAAATCTTTATTTCAAATATTCCCTCGAATCCAAACGCAATATATATATATATATATATATATATATATATATATATATATATATATATATATATATATATATATATATATATATATGAAAACAGACGTTATATATATATATATATATATATAATGAGTTATATGTTTTTTGTTTTAATGTGAAATCGAACTAACGTCTGTTTTCCATTGAAATATTTTTTATATTTATTTGTACATAATAGATCGATGAATACACACAAACGTACTCACACACACTCCACTAGTACTAACTGCCATATATGTACTCGTTGGACTCCAATATATTTTCCAATAATAGCACCTTTGCCACTTAAATTAACATTATAAAAACTTGTTTACTTATTTTTTATATTTTATATGAAGATTATTGAACTATAGTTTTGATGGGGGTGATGACCAAATTTTTTATGGTGCGGAGATGCATAAGCAACTATATATATATATATATATATATATATATATATATATATATATATATTGTAAGACCAAGTTGTGATTATTATTATTCAAAGTGATAGTTCACTACGTGAATTTTGCTGATATATTTATGATATTAAACAAAATAAAAGATTATTAATTACAAAAATAGACACACGTGAAGCAAAATGATAACTTTTTTTATCAACCCATAAAAAACGAATTTTTTTCCGGTCTAAGGAGGCAAATTGGACTAATTCTAAAGTAAAACAACATCTTTTACTTCATCAGATTTGTCAATTAACGAAGCGAATGATCACATATGACTTCACATGTACATCGACCGCCTAAGTAATTGAGCATATATTACTTCTTTAGTTACATTAATTGATGAAGTAATTAATATGTTTGACTTCATAATTTTTAAGTTGTGGTGAAGTAAATGCGTTCTTTTACTTCTTCACAAATTTGAATTTACCAAAGATCTTTTATGGTATCACGTCACCTTTTATTTTTAAAATAGAAATAATAGATTGTGTTTTACTTCGGCATAATTTTTATTTAACGAAGTACTTGAATGTTACCACCTCACTAATTTAAATTTTTTTAGCTAGTTCCAGCCACAAACTTGACCGTATCACATAACCACAACATCACTATAACACGACCACGACTTCAGTAAATTTGATCAATGCGTAACAAAACCACAAGATTTACAACTGAATTGCATTTATAAAATCATAATATCCAACAAACAAAAACTTGTGTGAGACGGTCTCACGAGTCGTATTTTGTGAGACAGATCTCTTATTTGGGTCATTCATGAAAAAATATTACTTTTTTATGTTAAGAGTATTACTTTTTATATATTGTGAATATCACTAGGGTTAACATGTCTCACAACTAAAAATTCGTGAGTCCGTCTCACAAGAGACCTACTATGTCCCTGTCCAAAAATAGCGAACATATCTTAGAACATTGCAACTTCATCCTGCTTACAGTAAGAGGCCGTCTCACGAGGAAGGTTCCAGGTAAAAGCAGTGATTTAAATCAAGATCTTTGAGTATGACATTCTCATCAATTTCCACCTTATCAGCAGATCGCCCAACGTATACCTTTTTTTATCAAATCTTTCGATGGATTTCAAGGTGAACCAAGAATTGATTAGAGGGATGACTGCATGTAACTGGAGTTTTAACCTACAATTTATAAACATCAAATAACCATATCCAAGTATCCAACGACCTCAATACGATAAATCCAGAATGATTAGGATCGAAGCCAAGAAAAACATGAAGAAAGCACACAAATATCACACAAAGTTCGAATCAACCTCGTCAGAGCCATGCAGAGATAGACAATACCATAAACTTCCGTTTGGCTACAGAGAGGCGAGGTGGAACAACCCAGTAACAAAACACTTTACTCAGATAAGATTCAACAGATTCGGCTTTGATTCTCTTTTCTTCGTTTGGCTCAGCGCCATCCTCCTCCCTGGCGCGCTTTGAGCCGTCGTTTCCTGGCTCAGATTCAGTAGCAATTTTGGCTTGAGGCTCGATTTCACTTTTTAGAAGACCCATGAAGTGAAAATGGCGATCGAAGCCCACTGATTGAAGATGAAGAGAAATCGGCGCCTTAGATCATCTCCCATGTGGAGCAATAAAATTCACACCACATTGGAGCAAGGGTTGCTCCAATTGTGGCGCAGATGCCACAAATTTTTCCTTTTTTTTATATATATTTTTAAATTTTTTTAGTTTAATTTAAACATTTTATATTTTAATTAAATAATAAATGTATAATTTTTTAATTTGTTTAATTTTAAATAAATATTAAATTAATTTTTTTAATTATGAAATATAATTATAAAAATTAAATTAAATTACTACAAAAAAAAATTAATAAAAAATGAGTTAAATTGATAATACATTAAAAAGAATACAAATTACGGAAGACAAACAACAAATATCACAAAATAACATTAACAAACAACAAAATCACAAAACATAAAAATATATTTTAGTAATTAAGTAAATCGGACTCTGATCCTCGAATATCTTCGAAATAAGATCCAATAGTTATTAATAACTAGTTATTAGAAAATATAAATATTAATATTGAAATAAAGAAGAATAATATGAGAATATTTTATTGTAGTGCGAAATATATTGCAATAGGCTGGAGATGATTTTGGTGTAAAACTAATATAGCGTAGAATATGGTGCAAAATACAATGCAATGAGTTGAAAATGACCTTAAAAGAAGAGAAATCGATCGATGCCACTAATTGAATGTTATGGTTAAAAACACATTATGCCAATTGGCGTGCAGAGAAAAAGTTGCCTAAGGAGTCGGTTGTCAACTAATGGTGAAAGATACATATTATGACAAATGACAATAAGATTGATGGTGCTTTTAAAAAGCTTTATTTAGGAACTGAGAATTTTTACTTTCTGGTATTTGAATTTTTGAAATTACTTTTTTGTATTTTTTTTAGACGAAATTTGATTTTAGTTTCATGTTTGGAAAAATTAAGTTTTTCCTTTATCCATGTGGTAATGAAACTTTTCAATTTTTCGAAATTCAAATATGTTTGGTGTGAATTCGATAAGCTTGATAAATCGAACATCAATGTTTTAAATGATCTCGATATTTATTACTTAAATAATTACTTATAATAAGCTTGATAAAATCGAACATCAACACGTAAGTTAAAAACTTAATCAATGTATGATTGAATAAATAAAATATTTTGTTCAAAAGTTAATTGTGTGGAAAGCATGCAAAGTATACCTCAATAGACGGGCAATTCTACGTACATATATTGGAACATCTCGATGGAGTAGGTTTACTTTGTCATTTGTCACAAATAAAGAGAACTCAAATAATTCATTTTTTTATTCACACTGACTAAATATAATCATTAAAAAGATGAAACCATTAAACATTAGTACGATGCATTATTAAAATAAGTAATTTGCATGAAAAGTTTCATGGGTCTATTTGGTTGGTTAATTAATGGAAGGACAATATGCTCGAGTTTAATATTTAAAAAAAAATTAAATTTGTGGTAATTTTCATGAAGATATAATTTATTGATATGAATTATTTATTGCTGAAAAATTACAAATGTAGTTATATATTGACAAAAACTGTGTTAGACGGTCTCACGAGTTGTATTTTGTGAGACATATATCTTATTTTGGTCATCCATGAAAAAAAATATTACTTTTTATTGTGCATATCGATAGTGTTGACTCGTCTAACAGATAAAAACTCGTGAGACCGTCTCACAAGAGACCTAATCTTATATATTATATTTGTCTTTTATGATTATAATCTTATATATTGTTAAATTTCAATATTAACCGTCGCTAATTTTTTTCCTCATAGCTTTAGTTCTTTATTTGAGGCAACACTTATTTGAAAACATGAATTAAAATGGTTAGAAATCAAAAGATATATACTTAAACTAAAACTTAAATATGATAATATAGATGACCGAAATTATAAAAAAAAGACAAATTACATGATTAAAATCATAATTTTTTCTTATTATTGGCCGCAAAATTCTAGGTTTAAATTTATCAAGGTTAGTAATGCTTTCACGTCTCTAAGTGTAATTTTTTAGAAATAAAACTTTGAGCTTAATCTCCAATAAATTTAAAATATGAAAGCAATAAATATTGCTTTTTTACATTAAATCACAATATTATGCCATAAGTTGGGATATTTCATTCTGTACCCGTACTTTGTTCCAAACTTAGATTATTATATGATTAAACATCAATTTTCCTATGTTTTTGTAGTACCAATCTTGCCCGGGTAAAAAAATGAATATCTAAATGAGTTTATGATGAGATACAATAAATTTTTATAATATAAGTTAACAATTGTTGTAAAATAAATACAAATACTAAATAACTGTTAGCTATACGCCTCCGGAGAGCATTAATGTTTATATAAACTTTGGCTAGTTGGTTTTGCCTAAAAATATTTATACGTTATCCTCATATTTGGAGTCTCAATCGATAATCAGGATGTCGAGTTAAATATGTATGAGTGAGAATAGAACCGAAATTGGTGACCTCTAGGAGGTGAGAAGTTCTCGTACATCAAGCTAATGATGATGTTGTGTTCCAATGGACCTGATTGGCTTCGTGGGTCGTAAAAGAGTGACATTAGATTTTAACGGACAATACAGTCTTTGCTGGGAACAATGTCGACAGTAGGAAAATTATAAGACTTATTTCTAAATGAGATGATACAACACTAACAAATAGACAAACAGCTAGCTCTCCGGATTTATGAGCCTAATAACCCGCCCCATCAGCACCTAAATAGGTACACTCTGAGTTATCACAAGTATGAGAAAATAAAGTTGTTTTTCGACTAACAACTATAATTTTTGACCTAATAGTAAACGTTCGATCCTAACACTTAATTTTTTTATCTTACCATTAACTATTTTTCTCAGTCAGTTTGCCAATTTACACTCACATCCCAAAACAACTTAAATAACCAAAGATTTAAACAAACCAACATACAGACAATATGATTTTGCCACTCTACTTTCTGACTAAAATACATCCAATGTTATATAATTGTCGTCCCCGACGACATGCGACATTTGTTTATTTTATCTAAACGCACTCTGTATTCTTAAAATTATTTCTTCTTGCTTTGGTATTGCATGCCAGTTTGATTGCCTAATCAA
Source organism: Primulina eburnea (assembly GCF_022965805.1). Taxonomy (NCBI): domain Eukaryota; kingdom Viridiplantae; phylum Streptophyta; class Magnoliopsida; order Lamiales; family Gesneriaceae; genus Primulina; species Primulina eburnea. The sequence continues at coordinate 6,573,328 of NC_133107.1, forward strand.
ATGAGTTTTCTTCCACCAATAATAACAAATTAAATAGTAATAATGCGGTCAAAGACCCAAAGAAACAAGCACGAAGCAAAACCGACAAAACAGAAGTAAATAGAAGCCACAGAACATAGAATGGAACAACGTAAAAAGTACTCAGTCGACTTTTTTTGAGATCATATTCACTTTTAAAGGTATATATATTAGGTCAATTATAAGTGGATTTCAATATTTTATTAGGTGGAAGACTTATATATGTTAATTTTTACCATTTTTTGGTTTGGAAAATATTGTATATTAAGACAGTTTAATTAAAATGGCATGAGGAGATATAAATATTTCGGATTCAAATCTTAGAATGACAAAGACTGATGTTAGGCAAAGATAGTTTTTTTTTTTTTTTGACAGAAATTAGGCAAAGATAGTTTAATACTTGGAATTTAAATAAGAGGATGTTGGTATATTTAAAATCTATCAGAAAATAGTGATGTGTTTATACATGTAATGTTTAATGACCTATTTTAATAAATGTTTTATACTTTTGAATGTTTAAATTTATGTGTTGTATCTGTTGCATATTAAAACTTTTAAGTCAGAAGTAATTAAATGCATTTTAGATATGAGATATGACAAAGGGGATCGATACCTTTCCCTCGTCTCCCCTCTACCAACCACCGCCTCCCATCCCCTCTCCTCTAGTGAAAATTTAAGATCTGATTCTAATAAGTGTCACTAGTCCAGACGCAAGCTTTGAATTTGTCGTGATTCTGAAATCACGAATAAAATCGTTAGAAGGGGCAGAGAGGGTGTCCTGGCGTAGCCCCTGGTATTTATAAAATAATAACTGGGTCTGTCATGGGCCCTCTACTTGTGTTAGGGATGGGCCGGGAGTTTGGACATGAATCTAACTTTAATAAGAGGCCCATTAATCATAATATGCATTCATATTGTTTTATACTTATAACAAAATTTTGAATTAAATCACTATTTTAAAGATAATACAAATGCATATAATTGAATAATAAAATCAAATATGTATAAAATGATCACTAAAAAAACTCGACTTAGAGTTTGGAGCTAAAAATAATAATATATGAAAGCCACGTATGAGAGTACAAAATGTTCATTTTCTAAGGATTTCGATTATATTTTTATTGTAAACAATAAAATAATAAATGAATTATTAAATTCATAACTTACTTATTTATACAATTGTAACATAAAATAAAATGAATTTCAAATACATCCATTATTGAGCAATTTGAAATCCTTAGTTACTAAGTAAAACATTATATGAACATAAAATTCGTGGATTTGAAGATTATTATCTTCTTTCTCTAAACTACAAAAATACATTTGAAATCTATGGATTTGAAATTCATCAATCCAAAAAAAACCATTATTTAATTTGAATTTTATGATCTTAATTCTAAAACAACGAAAATACATTTGAAATTCATTAATCGAGATGCAACTTTATATTGTTTTAAAACAATATAAAACTGAGAAAAATGAGAGTTGTGGATGGATACACAATCACACAAATAAATTACAAAGTGTTCACCTACAGCGTAACAAAGGTCTTCCAAAAAACATACGGGAAGATCACAAATCACACAACAAAAAGGCGGTTAAACCAAGAACCAGAGCTAATGTTGACATCCGAATATAGCCTGATATTTGTTGAGCGCCACCGAAATATGGATGGATCATAACCTTAAACTGGCAACTCCCGGTAGACGGATTGACTTTGGTAACTGTCCCAAGACCGGAGAACTTGCAGGCCTCATCAAGCTGATTGTTCTTCTGGTAGTAACTGTTGAAGGCATATGAAATATTACCCGCAGAATCCAAATTGCCGCAAGAAGTTTGATAACCGAGGCTCGTGCAGTCCGCAAGCGAGCATGCATAGCTCACACTAGGAGCGATCTGGGGATCCTCAAGTTTTGCATTTGACTTCAATATGCACCATTTATTCTCCAAATAAGTGACATTTCTGGCTGGGATCAAGCCTGAATTTGTGGTGCCAAGGTTGAGAGAGTACTTCGGTTGGCCATCAAACCCAAAAATACCCCAATGACGCTCAAAATTTCCAGGGTCGATGCTTTTTTCATCCTCATCGATCAAACTGAATAGGTATGCATTAATTGGACTAGGTCTCATCGGGGTTCCTTTTCCACCTGATATATGAGTCATGAAGCCTTGGTTGAATCGTTGGGCATACTGTAGGTTAGCATTTCGATCACCATCTGTAGGCCAACCGATTTCACCAACAATTATGGGCAAATTCCCAAAACCATTCTTCTGTAATGCCCAGACAAGGGTATCGTGGTTTGCATCAAACATGTTGTAATAAGACATACCACCATCATTCAAGGGGGTAGCGTTTCCATCAAAAAAGGCGTACTCAACTGGGAAGTTTGAGTCTGTGTAAAGGCTAATGAATGGGTAGATGTTGACTGTAAATGGTGCTCCATTATCACTCAAAAACTGCACGATTTGGATCATAAAATCGTGGATATCAGCCCGAAAATCCCCTCCTGAAGGGTAGGTGGTTGAGGTTGAATAGACATCGGCATTGAGGGGAACAGTGACCTTTACTTGGTTGCTAAGCCGTGCTTTATTCAGCGCTTCTTGAACATTTTTTAGAGCTGGGAAAGTCGTTCTAAGAAAGCTTCCATTATATGTCGCCAAGAAAGGCTCATTCCCAACAGCAACGTATCTGTAAATCAATTTGAAGGCCGTTTGCATAAAATAAAATATGATCAAACTCAAATAATTTTACAAATGTGACATCTAGCATGCAAAGTGTGAACCGTACAAGCATGAGAAAAGATATGCATAGTAAGCCATAGTTGCAAAAAGATGATCTATGTATCTTTCATTAAAGAACGGATTCAAGACTCGATACAAAAATGAACCAGGTTATCAAATGACCTGATGATGACATTGTTTGTGGTTATATGATGGGAAACATTCTCAGATACCCATTTTTCAGCAGCCTTCGCGCTCGAAGCAAAAGATGAAAGCATGTCATTTGGTATTCCAACCATAACTTCGATCCCAGACTTGCCCAATGCTTGTAAAGTATCGTAATCAGCATCAAAAAGCTTTACTTTTTGAATACCGTTCTCTCGTAGCATCCTCACCACTATATCAGGTGGCAAATTATGAGACGTTTGTGAGCCCCAGTTGGCACCAATCCCACCCACTGGAAGGCATTAAAAGTAATACTGTAAGAGCACTTGAAGAGGACCCCAAACGACACCCAATGAATAAAACTGTTTAAATCAATTGAAAATTTGAAGCACTCTGACTACGGTTTCTCCAACCTCCCGAAAGTAGCTTTAAACTAGGTTCAAAATAAACAGCAATGATGAGCACTAGCACCTCAGTCTAATGGGATGTGCAATCATAATGTTATAAGCAATATCACAATCTTATAAATATAATTTTTATTCAACATTCTTATCCCTTTATATACTTCTAGCTGAAAGTTTTTTTATAAATACGACACGCTAAGGTAGTTATCAAGAAGTCTCTTGCATGATGCAATAATAGTACTGGTACAAGTATGGGAACGGGTGTTAACTAGAGCACGAAAAATAAATTCGTGAATCCAACTCCGCTAAAAATACACATCTCTATCATTGAACTTTTGGGGAATTTTAAACAGATCTCTCAATTTCATAAGCAACCAACTACAATTTTCATCTTCTAGTAGATGCCTGTTAACAACTAGACGTAACTGGTAAAAAAAAGCCAGTAGTCCTACATAAGAGAACAGTACAAGGCATTGGCAACACCAAACAAGAGATATAACATAAATTATCAGACAAGATTCTCAGGGAGACATATCTAAGGCACAGACCTGCCACATTTTGCCTTTCAGTTGTCATTTTGAATGAGCTAAATGATTCTCTGTTCCCAGCATCTGTACACATACGAGGACAAAAATGGAAAAACGGAGGATAAGGAAAGCCAATTCCAACGAGTTAAGAGAGAATCTCCAGAAATAGTAAAGAATAAAATTAATACCTGAATGCTTGTCGTGAACAGAAAACAATTACCAATCACAGAAAACTCATAACTTACAAACATACCTGCCTTCTAAATTTTTTGTCTCAGTTTCAAGTTCAATGAATCAAATTTCTTAGTTCATTATTTCTCATTGAATATACTCTCTTCTCTGGACATCAATTTTGTTTTGACATGTTCCATGGTTGTTTCTCACAAAATAAAAAAACTATCATCTCTGCATTAAGTTGCAACAGAAAAACATGAACTCCAAGAAAAGAAGAAGCTTCTGGTAAAATAATTATCATAATGAGTGTAATTCCTATAGCACAAAAGATAACCGAATCATAAAAGATAAGTAAAGGGTGAATCTTGACTAAATGAACAGCGCGAACAACCAGTTTCATGAACAAAATCAAATTTAAATCAACTGTTTATGATACGAACTCAAAACAAGATTAAGTTCGGTAATTTCAAGGATGATCCTGATACAAGGGCAAGTACCTGCCGTGAGACCAAAATCATTAATTTTGTTTGGGTTAAATGATATGTGATGATTAACATCTGTAAAAGTTAGAGATTATTGATTAAAAAAAGCAGCAAGAAAATGCTCATAGTATAATCCCTTCGAAGATTAACAAATTGCAGAAAAACAATGGATATATGTAAGTACCATTATCAACAACGGACTCGCCCAAGATTGGACTGAATCCATTCAACTGAGCCCCTATCAGCTGAGGATGACATCACAGCATGAATCAGTACATTTTCATCAATATTCCCATAACAAAGCTCTCTCCACATAAATTATTGACAACAAACGGTAAAACAAGAACAATACAAAAATCAAATGGCTTCCAAATTGGAAACCTTTCTAAAAGCCGCAACTTAAGTCAGATTATTGAACAAAATCAGTCTCCTAAAACAAACAGCGGGACCAAAAGGTCATCTATTGTACTTTGAGCAAAACATTTTTCATTTTTTCCCACTTTTGCAATTATAATGAGATAACCTAACATTAGGGGCAATTAAGCTTTTAAACACCATCCTATAAATAGAGTCTAACCAAAGAAATGATCGGGCGTACTGGGCAAAGGCAAAATTTAGAAACTCGGCCAAATTTAATCAATTTCAGCAGTCAAAAAGATACCATTTTATTAAGAACTAAGCCTGCCAAACACATCAAATAAGGAAAAAGAATGCTTCTTCCCCTCCCACTCCTTACTATATCAGCTTCTGAAAAAGGAAAGGACAAAAAGGGTTAAAAGGATAACTTACCAGAAAGAATATGAAGAAGGGCAGAGAGTAAAAATCAAAGGAAGGAAACATCTGAATCAGATCTTTAATTTGAACTCTATTTTCTTGACCAACAAAATAAACTAGAAAAACAAAGCAAAAATCAGGCTTGAAAATAAATCTTCTCCATCTTCACTACAATATATTCGAGGAGCTGGTAAGAGAGTAAAGAAAGTAGCAAGTACTGCATTAAAGATTGGAAGTTGCAGAGGTTTTAGAGAGAGGAGAACTGAGGTGTAAAGAGTCACATTAAGTTTTCAGATGAGAATCCGCTCAAATTCGAACCTTTTGAAATGTGGGGGCATCTGAGTTTAGGACATCCTCCTTTCCTTCTTGTTTTTTTCTCGCCTTTTTAGCCAAGATCATATTTTTCTATGAGTTTTAAGGTTTATTTTATATTTTCCAGGAGACTAGTTTTTTTATGCTGTAATCAAATCAATTGGGACATCTCAGATTGACGTTATATCGAACTAATATATAAAAGTTCTTTGTTCAAGTAAGATTCCGTTTTAAACTTTAGATCTTGTTTGCTCTCATATGAGTTGTAAATCATCGACGGATTATCTATTCTTATGCAGTGTTATGGTTGGAGTTTTATCATGTATTACTTGAAATTCATTATAATAACTAATAAGACTAAAAAGAATATAAAGGTTGAGGCAAAAATTCGTGTAAGATAGTTTCACGGGTCGTATTTTGTGAGATAGATCTCTTATTTGGGTCATCCATGAAAAAATATTATTTTTTATGCTAAAAATATTACTTTTTATTGTGAATATCGGTAAAGTTGACACGTCTCACAGATAAAGTTTCGTGAGATCGTTCCATAAGAGACCTACTCTTAGGTTGATTGTTTAGTTTTTCAAGAGGACAAAAACTTATATGAGACGCTCTCACGTATCATATCTGTTAAACATATTTCGGTGCTCTAAAAATATCCGTCTGATCAACAATGTGGTTCGGGTTGGGCTTATAAATTGGATCAATTTTCAATGGATTGGATTTTCAGATGTTTTGTATTTTTTTTTATTTTAAGATTTTTTTTGAAACTTTATCAAGATATAAAACTAAACTTTAAATATAATATATAATAGTAATAGTATGAAAAATAATATATTACCATTATTAGAAAATATGATGTAAAATTTTTGAATTATAGCTACCCTGTAATTGTTTTAAGTAGGATTTGCAACTGTTTTAAACAATTGATTTATAGATTTTTTATTAACAAATTTGTAAAATTTTTAAGAAAAAATCTATAATCTTTTTTTAAACCATTTACAAATCTTACTTTAATAAAATTTAAAATGAGACTATACCGACTGTATAGATTCTTTTTAGATAATTGTTAAACTACATTTTAGTAAAAAGAAATCTGGTGTTAAATATAAGATTCTACATCTTTCCGCTATCTCATATTTGACTCAATTTTTACAATAATTACAAGTAAAAAAAATATATATTATATTTTTTCAATTTATCATCTCATCTTATGAGTAAAGTAATGTGTTTCGTAACTTTAGGATATATCACATGATTTCATATAACTCGAGACGGTAGGTTTCGAACTCTGATCAAGTGTTTGATGCATTTACAGAACACCATAAACATAACCATATGTATTAAATCCATGAAAACCGTAGAATCGAAGACTTTGAAGATCATTGAAATTGAAAGCAGTCGAAGGATTCCTAAAGATAGTCCAATCGGATCGAGATAACTTTCCCGAAAACTGTCATTGATATTTGAGACAAATATTTTTATGCATACCTCTGAGTTTAATTTTGTTTCACAAGAATTCATTGTTTTCAACTCTCGATCGATCTTTCATATTTGAATCGCTCAAAATATCTCGAGAAGTTCCTCGAAGCAATTTAATTATTGATATATATTTTTCGTTGGAAATAGTCAGCCAAAATTTTATAAAAGAAGTCTAACATTTTAAAAATAAAATAAAAAATCGAATGCTTATAAATAAATAAGGTCTTGTACTTGACTATTTAATATAAGAAGCTTACGTGCAAGGCTATCCAATGCAGGAAACTGAAATGCATACATCTGTTCAGTTATTTCATTTTCGATCATCTCATCAACCACAACAATGACGTAATATCGAAAAATAATAACATGATTCTAAAAAATATAACGTGGTTCGTGTTACATCAATATTCTGATGAAAAATACTAAAATTTTAAAAAGACACAAGTTATTGGAATAAAATATAAAATTGTGAATTGACTGATAACATGACTAAAAATAAAAAATATACAAGTTACAATTTTAGTCTATTAACTTGTACTTTTTTTTTTCAAAATTTTATCACCCTTCTAATAGAATAACGACAAAACAGATAAAAAATGATGAGGTGACGTTATAAAATGATTATGTGATCTATGTCACGTCAATATTTTAGTGAAAAATACTAAAATTTTAAAGAAAAATACGAGTTATTAAACTAAAATATAAAATTATGAATTGATCGAGAACATAACTAAAAATAATAAAATTTACAAGTTACATGTTTAGAATTATGAGTAAAATTTTTAAACTTTGACCCTATATCGAATCAATGCACCATTTACTTTTAGTATTTACTTACCACGCACTATACATAAGGAATCAGAAATACCAAATTTAATTAAATCCATTTTTAAACGCAAATCTTAAATGGATTGAGTTTTAAAAAAATTTAAAAACCCTATGGACAGTCTTTAGACCCTTCACTGTTGTTTCTCGTCATTGTTATATACTTCTTCACAAATTCTTCTCATCCTAACAACAGAAAAACTCTAGTGAGACAGTTTTATAGGACCGAGTGCTTACCGTTTTACCAAAAGTTATAGCTAGTAGTAATGGTGCAACTCAAATCTTTTAAAACGTACAACAGCTCAAGCACCACGGTTCGATCGCTCTACCAGGCAGGGACAATTATTACACCCAACAATCTCCCTCCCAATAATTGCACTACTTGCAATCAATGAGAATCGAACCCGTGACCTTGGCTTTGATACCAATTGCAGGACCGAGTGCTTACCGCTTTACCAAAAGCTATAGCTAGTAGTAATGGTGCAACTCAAATCTTTTAAACCGTACAGTAGCTCAAGCACCACGGTTCGATCGTTCTACCAAGCAGGGACAATTATTGCACCCAACAAGTTTTATGAGTCAATTTTGTGAGTCATATATTTTTTGGGGTCACCGAGTTTCATAAAAATAAAAATAGTTTATACGATTTTATTAAACAAATAAATTTGTAATCCTGACTCATTGAAGACCAAATATATTAGTAAAATAATTTGATTAACGAATTATTGATAAATAGTCAGATTGATTTATGAACTATTGGAAATGACTTAATTGATACATGATCCAACTAAAAAAATTAATATTATCTTTAACTTAAATTGTTCCAAGTGCAATTAATGTTATTAAATTCAATTAGATACATGTTTTAATTTTTCTAAGGTTATTTTATTGATTGAAATTGTAAAATAAATATATCGTTATTTAAAAATTATATTATGATGAACAAGTATCATACTCTTTGCATAAAAATGTTAGAATTATTAATTACAATTAAATATTAATTGATTAATTATATACACAAATATAAAATATTCTACAAATATTTATTCATATATAATAAAATGATAGATATTTTTTAGTCCACCTGTATTATATTATTATAATTATATATTAATAAAATTACAACTCAATAAATAAATCATATAAAAAACTTAAAATATATTTTATTAAATTGGTAAAAAAAATATAAAATAAATTTTTTGTACTTAAATTAAATTATAGTAAACAAACAGAAATTAAACATAAATATCTCAATCAAATGCATAAACTATTATTTAAAATTTTTCATTACTAAAAATCAATAATGTCTATCGTTTTACTAAAAATTATACTTGAGATGAAAAACGTGTAATAAATTATTTTCAATTGCAGAAGAGTTGAGTGCCCAAAGAATCGGTAGCTCTTAAAAGACACATAATTATTGCATCTCAACCGAAATAATATTATAAATATCGAAAAAGAAAAAGAAAACTTAGTTATATTAAAAAAATGTCCCCATAAATATATCTGTCGGAGACTCGGAATATTGCATGGAATGTATTCGGACAGCAATGTCAAAGGTGCGGAGAGGAGAATAAATTGAATACATATGAAATAATTCAAGCATGAAAATAGGAATGGCAACCCTATCACATTTCTTGCTCCATCTCTACACAATCACGACTGTCTTCATCTCCATCCTGCTCCTTCAACTACACCTACTGCTACGCCTAGCCATGGGATCCATCATCCCAGGCCGCCAATTATAAACAGCGCCAAATTCCTCAAACTCGTCGACGAGAAAATCCCGGCCCGTCGATACAGCTCCGGGCTCGAAGTTGAATCGCCGTAACGTGCAGTGTGCCTGTCGCCATACAAAGAAAAGGAAGAGATAAGGAGATTAGAGTGCAGGCACAAGTTTCACAACTCACAAGAGTTGCCTGGAACGTGGTTGCGGCGGGATTCATTAATTTTAGGGTGTGTCTCATGTTAGACAGATCAACCCTACCGATATTCACGATAAAAAGTATTACTATTAGCATAAAAAATAATATTTTTTCATGGATAACCCAAATAAGAGATCTGTCTTACAAATACGACCCGTGAAACCGTCTCGCACAAGTTTTTGCCTTAATTTTATACCGAGTACGAATATTTATTTCGGCCACTCTATTTTATTTATTCAAATATATATATATATATATATATATATATATATATATATATATATATATATATATATATATATATATCCACACATTAATGTATGATCAAATGTTGCACCAAATATTCCTTCGTTACTTTAAATAACTTTTACTCCTTTTCTATATTTATTTTCAACATCATTCTTACGTTCATCAAATGTCACTAAAGCTTAATATTTCATTTCACAAGATATGCATATCATATCTTGTATATTCATCAATCAATATGATGAAATATTATTCTTTTATTTGTGGGTACAAATAATTTTCCGATAGATGAATCGAGATGATTTATGCTTGGACGCATATCCCATTGGTTTTTTTTTTTTCAATCTAAGTCCAAATTTTAAGAACTCGGGTATCATCTCGATTTTCGATTTCTTCAGTTTTAAGAATTTTCTCAAATCAATACACAAAAGATTGAACTATTGAACCAATAAACTACTTGACTGAACTTTCTTAGATTCATACGTTTTGTATAATCCTCGTGATTCATAATTTATCATCATTGTATTTTGTACATGACAGTCAACACATAATCAAATTGCAAACAAAAAATAACATAAAAAAAATCGCTTTAGGATTGTTGGTAGGGATTTTCCATAACATTTTAATTAGGTTTGCAACCTGAAGATAACAAGACTCATAAATATGTGTTAGCAAATTTGAAGTCGAGACAAGAGAGAACATTTTGTCCTTAAAAGACGAATTCCCGAACATGTTTCTCGTGAGAAATATCATGTTTCTCATGAGATATATATGATATTTGTCATGAGATATGATAGTCGTCTTTTAAGATTAACTTATGATGACAACACTATAAATCATAAGTTTCATAACTAGAAAATGTAGCAAACTCTATTTTAGAATAAATAAGAACTGTAATCACACGATGGATGCAAATGTCTTCAGAAATCTGGTAAGTATATGAAAAATATGTTTGGTATTCTATATTTAATGTTGTTAAACTGAAGAGACACGTTGTTTCAATGTGTATTTTTGTCAATAAACTGATGAATCCCAAGACACATGTAAATTCAAATAGCCAAGGGTCGTCGACGAACCTCTTAAATGTTAATTCAAATTGACAAGTTTTTAAGATTATTTGAACCAATATTGAACTTTTAAGGCGGGTTAATGTTTGCAATAGACATGGATAATCTAAATGTGGAGATTTATGCTGGAGTATAAATTTGTATATTAAGCGCTATTATAGTCGGCAATAACTATGTCACTTCAATATTTTAAATTAAACAACAAATTGAATGTCGAATCAAACATATGACATCGACTTTAATAACAATGATAAGATCAAGAATCTATCAATTTACCAAAATACAATATTTTAAACCATAAAAGTCAAATGTTGTTACGAGTTGATCGCTCTCCTAGCAAAAGGAAATACTGCACTCCAACAAAATTCATAGTCGATTCCAACCTCCAAGTGACCATCTATTATGATAATAACACCGTAGGGATTCGACGGTGCAGTATAAATTCATATTTGGACGTACATAATCGAGTTAAACCTATAGAAAACGAGCACGTTTCTATATGTCGATGCTACATAATTACCAGAGCATATTAACAGAGAATAGGAATACCAACTGAAACGCAGTTCCATGTCTATACGTGGGAATACTTTGTTAAACTTTTGGCAATTCAGAGAAGTCCAAGAGATTTCAGCTGCTGAACATCGTCAGGAGCAAGAGGCGGGGGTGACCAAGAGGCTTCATTCATCTCATCATCCACGTTCTCAACAACATATTCCTACCAAAATAAACATATATAGCAGAAAACTAATCAAAAATTGATTGATAATGAAAAGCTGGGGGGAATGCAAGGTAGTCTCGGTTCCTCGAACAGAAAATGTCACACTATTTCACTGGCAATATTGAACAGAAAGCATGAGAAGTTGAACAGGTAATAAAGATTTGTGCAATATTTCACCGGCAGAGCTCACTAAACACATGCAAAGAAATTGATTGGCATAATTGGATTCAAAATTACAGGCCATCTTTCGCACACGGGAAAAGAATTTAACTTTATGTGAAAGAAAACAAGATATGAAGAGAAGAAAAGGTTGAATAACAGGTTTAACTACTTGAACATAATAAGAATGTAGATCTTGGTAAAATCAAACAAATGAAAAAATGCAGCGGTAACTCACTTCTGTTAGCATTCTTTTTGCAAGTATGTGGTAGTGTCGCTGCCAAATCCTTTGCCCAACCATAGTGGCCACCAATACGCTATAAAATATGCCGAATACAGAAAATAAACATATCACAATTATAGCCATAATACATAATAATGGCAGACCAGCTTCATGATTTCCTTCCAGGCAACCACATTCACAGGATGCACAATCACAACTTTCCGATATGGATCTATCAGTAGACCACAAACTAAGAGTAGCAGGCAATTGGCAGTCAAAGCACGTCCTGAACAAATGGCACAAGGACAAACAGTTTAACTCGAAATACATAGACTTATAGGTTAAGCAGAATTCACAACCACAAGAACCATCAGGTAATAACTTTTTCACTGAATTCATTGTTCTAAAAATTATAAAAGAAAAGACAAAAAAAATTGATCATAACACAAACATAAGATCAATGTTAGAAGAATAAATCAAATTGATTTGAATGGGATTTGGATTCATGCAAAGCAAGCGTGAAGAAGGTTTACTCACTAGGCTATGCCAAAAATGGATCTCCGTCCTCAGTATAAAATCTAGGTCTAACTCCACAAAAACACCCTGTTACCACTATATACAATGATAAGAATTGCAGATCAAAGATTTTTCTTTAAGTTGGCTAAATAATTTTGATAAGAAAGAGTCTAGATACAAGGAACAAAACACAATATGAGAGTAACTGATCACCACAGCTATGATTATAAATACACAATATTATGATAAATTGAAAGATATCATATAATAAAAAATATAATACCCAAGCTCACAACAGCAACGATGCAATTCACGACATGGTACGGCTGGATCGTTGCGGATTCTTTGATCGAAACAAGTAATGAAACACCCAGATAAGCCGATAAAAGCGAAAAACAATACAGTCCCTGGAAATAAAGTTCGATGTCATAAATGTGCTTGCAACAGGGATTAAGTGAGAAAGGCAACGCACATAACAACCATTCTTTAATACTAAATATACGTATAGATAGGACCATGCATCTGTGACCAATATAGATTACTCACAACGACATGTTTCAGCTCTGACTAAAAGTTTTATATCCTTCTTTCCAATATGTTGTTCTTCTATTCAGGCAATGTGAATTGTTTATTTTTTGTTGGATACAAACTGAGAGAACCGTGATAAGCATGCAAGAAGTATGCAAAATTAAACCAAAATAGAATATAAAATAATTGTTGATAACATTAAAATATCTAGAGTTATGACCAGCCAAATTGTTCGTCATACATTCCAAAATTCAAATCAAGCAAATAACTACTTGAAATATAAGTATTGATAGTGGCATCATAACCAATCTGAAGCTCAAGAAGTATTACCACACACGTAGTAGAAACTAAGTTTGCTGCCGAAACCCCAGGTTAGACGAAGCCAAAATTTCTGGCTACCATCAATAAGATACACCAAGTATGCCAATATAGCAATGACCTATAACAATTGTAATAAAAATCGTAAAAATACTAGGAAGGAAAGAGCTACTGGCATTATCACAACATAAACACAAGAAAATACATGGGAAGGAACAGAAAATAAATTTGAAAAGGGGTCCAATAATCAACTACCATCTGAATTGCCAAAAAGATGAATGCAATATCCCTTGCAACAAAAAATCTGAACTTGATTGTTCGCCATCGCCTATCAGCTATATTATCAGCTTTCAAATAATAAGGAGCCTTGCAAGTTGTGCAATGAGCGAAAGCAAACCCTTCCTGCACCAACAAACACAAACGAGGAAATATAGATCAAATAACCTAATACAATTTTTTTTAAAAAATACAGGAGTAGTATTAGTTAAGACAGTTCCACTCAATGAACATAAGTGTCGTTTTTTTTAATATATTTTTCCGTATCGACTAACAGCAATCATGAAATAAAGGGAATAACAGGCAGGTAAAATAGCCTGACAAATTTAGGAACTAAATTAAAAAACTAATATAATACCACCAAAAAAAGTAAAAGAAAATCATTTGCAGATGAGTAGAACAGCTACAGAATTCAGTGGGGGGTGACAGAAGTAGAATTAAAAGAGAATGCCATGTTATAAATATTTACCTTAACAGCGCGCCAATGATTCAGACAAGCTCTGTGAACATACTTCGATGTCCCTTTGCACTTGCAGGGAGCAATGAAATCCCGACCTATTTAGGAACAGAAAATGTAGCTTGTGAGTCTGTAAAATCACACAGTGAGGTTTATATTAATGCATCCATATACGCAACACTGTCGATCAAAATCCTCCATTTTTGCATCAGAAGTAAACAGCCAAATTTTTTTATGCTAACAAAAAACAGTGATTTTAGACCCCAAAAAAAGCCCAAGATTAAAGTTCTGATTAAAAAATTATAAATCTGTCTAAGAATAACAGATTGTTTTATTTAAGAATTATAAATGTAAATAAAAAATAAAAACTAAAAAAAATTGCGTATCGCATCCTTCCACAATTTTATAAAATAAACATCTCACAAATCATGCGAAACTTGCTACTTTTTCAAGTTAGCTGCTTTATCTGCCAGAACTAAAATAAAAAATTGAAAATTGAGGAGATTTGAGGAGTTATGCCGTCAGTTTCGAGGCATATTCGGCACTGAATCTGGTCCTCCGTGCCACTCTCAAGGTCAATCTCCGAGTGCTTGGTGATCGGAGTCGGTGGCAGCAATGGTGAAAACTCGGTGTGCCCACGACCCATTTTCACAGAATTTGGTGATAAATTCCAAAAAATCAGCGTAAATCATGCGGCAGACCCCTATAATACCTCTCAAGCCTACCTAAACACAAATTCTACGGTTATTTCACCAAAAAAAAAAGACTTCAAACGAGAATAATGATAATAATAAAGGAAGAGCAGAACAGACTTTTGACTCTGATTTGAAGTAAATTCTCTGTGTACATCCTTGATCCTACCCTACCTATAATTATTTTTTTAATATAAAAAATAATATTTTGTAATTAATAATCTAAATAAAATATTCATTTCACAAAATTAATTTATAAAATAGTTTTACAAAATTTTTTTTATATTATAAATTAATCATCGTTTTATGTGTTGCATGCATATGAGTCGATTTTTCTTTTAATAAATAATATATATTGTAAAACAAGTCGATCTGATTCATGCGTACAATAAAAAAATATATTTTTTTATGAATATGATCGAAGACTTATAAAATAATCTAACAAGAGTTTTTATGTTTTATAGATATATAGTTTTTCAGTTATGAAATTATTTTTGTCTATTTTTTTATTATTATTTCAAGAGATATTTTTTTATATGATTAATACCCATGATGATGGAATAAAATCATATTCCTGAAAACATAAGAGATTTTTTGCATTCCAAATACATGTGCTGTATTTGCTAATTAATATAATATTTACCAATAAAAAAAAAGTGGAAGTGGACACATGTATTTTATATTATTTCATAAAAAATTTTGTGAAATGGTCTCACAAGTCGATTTTATTACACATTTATTTTATTTAGGTCACTTATAAAAAAATATTACTTTTAATACCAAAATTATTACTTTATTGTAAGAGTAAGTCTCATGTCATGTGAGACTGTCTTACGGATATTAATCTGTAAGACGGGCCACTCCTATCGATATTCACAATAAAAAGTAATATTCTTAGCATAAAAAGGAATAATTTTTCGTGGATGATCCAAATAAGAGATCCGTCTCATAAATACGACTCGTAAGATCGTCTCACACAAGTTTTTGCTTTATTGTAAATATAAGCACAATTAACTTATCTCATTAATAAAAATATGTCAAACTATCTCACAAGATATATATTTTTTATATTTATTATGCTAATTATTTGACATACTAAAATTCAGTAGTTCACCTAATCTATGTATTCATAGAATCGGTAATGTTTATTGTTCAAAAAAAAAAAAATGGGCATTGTATTATCTAATTATCAGCCCTTTTTTTAAATAAAAAAAAACAGAGAGAGAAATTTAACGTGTAATTAGTATATTTAGAAGTTGGGCCCAACCTTTATCAGGCCCTTTGGACCCTAACAAACTCAACCTTTCGTGGACATAAAGCAGCATTGATTCAATGGTCTAGGCCCAAATAGAATAAAAAAGAAGGCTAAAAAATAAGGTAAATATTTTGAAAATTGAAGAGTAATTACGTAAGAGCTATTGAGAATCTATGCTACACGAAGGTCATTGAGTTATAAAAGTGAAATATGAATTGAATATGCCTAATTGAACTAATACCACAAGTAGTGTGATCCACAATGCCATATTCCTTTTTAACTGTTATAATCATCATGTGTGCGTTAGAATGTGATTCTCTGCAAGTATGTCTTCGAATAGTCGATACACAATTTATATACACTTGAATAGTAATACTTTTTTGTTTTTATAGCTCGTAAACCACGTTAATCAAGCAACATGCTCTTCTGAGATGATGTTGATAGATGAAATCAAACACATGATCATTGGTCAAGCGTTCACGTACTCCACCAACTTGGATATCTCATTTAGTAGAGTAACGAGTGATGAATGATATTTATTTAAAAAATTTTGAGTTGCACAATAAGAATACGCACCCATAACTAATCAATCGACATACCGGCCACGATGCTATAACTATTTATTTATTTTTATGTGTGAGGTCTTGGATTCGAGTCATCTTCCGTAAAGGAGGGAGAGAGAGAGGGCAGCACAGCACAAATACACAGGCATGAAGGACAAATGGAAAGGCATATAACTTTTAGAGTAGTGTACCCTGTTGATCAGTTTGTGCTAGAAATCCAAACTCATGGGAAAGGATCTCATTCAAAATTGGAGTGAATATTCTCCATTTTCATTGGCACACATTAGCCACCGTTAGTGGGAAAGAACTTTACAAAGTGCAAGAAGCACCACGATTACATTTCGAAGCAAAAGGCATACGAAAATGGTTGTGTTGTGTGACGTATCTTTTCATTTTTTTCAAACACACAACAGTGAGGGAATATGGAAAGGAGAATCCCTTTAGAATCAGCCAATGTTTCTCCATTATTATGGTGTGTGTGTGTGTGTGTGCATTTCAATATCATCACCACCATGTCCTAACTAACCCTATTCGTGTTGAAGTTCGACTTCAATGAGGAAAAGAGAAAAAGAAAAAGATTCAAATACCTGAAAGCGAAGCCAACTTGGAACTAATTAATGCTAAGCACTTGTATTCAGAATATATATATATATATATATATATATATATATATATATATATATATATATATATATATATATATATATATATATATATATAAGTTTTGACATACTCTCACCTATCAATATTGTCTTGTAAACTTCACGCTCTAGAGTCCCACATGTTCATTCCTAGGGATGAGAGGTTGTGTTAGTTGTATCATGTTGATTGTTCTAGATGTTCAATACCAGGGGTGAGAGAGTGTGTTAGTTGTCTCACGTCGATTTGATTAAAATTCCTGAAACTTAAACTGGTTTTAGAAATGAATAAGGTTCATATATCAATCTTAACACCACCTCAAGAGTGATCACGGTGAATAGATATGATAAGTGGACAAGACCTGCTGTCATTTTGGACAACAATTAAAATTGTTATATTTTCGTAGTAATATATATATATATATATATATATATAAACGAGTTGAAATGATTTATAAATATCATGAAAAATAATATTTTTGACATAAAAATGATATTTTTGACATAAAAATGATATTTTTTCATTATATGGGCTGGGTTAGAGATCCGTATCAAAAATTAATGACGAAACAGTATCACAAGTGTTTTTGTGTAAAAATATTAGTCTGATTTTTATTGAAATAAAAATTAGATATATAGAACAAACTTTACTTGGTTCGTCGCTTTACCAAAAGTTGTCGTTGATGATAATTGTGCAATTCAAATCTTATAAATCGCATAGTAGCCCAAGCGTCATAGTTCGATTGGTTTACCAACTAGATTCAATTATTATATCTCAACAATCTCATTCTCAATAATTGCACTCCTCGCAATCAATAGAAATCGAACTTCATGACATTGACTCTGATACCAATAATAAGACCGAACGTTTGCCGCTTTACCCTAAAACTATAACAATGGTAATGGTGTAACTCAAATATCTTAAATTACATAGTAGCCCAAACACTGATTTAATCGATCTACCCACACAAAAAATGTTGAGATAAAAAAATAATCATTGTACCTCAACATTTTTTTTCTTCTTCATATATTTGACTTAATTACTAAGAGTAAATTGACTACTGTCACTACAGAATTCGAAAGGTCGTCTATATATAAATACACATATATTTATAAAGTATACAAAGGCTCTGACTTTTGGCTTTTTAATTTATTTCTAAGGATAAATATAAAAAATCAATCAATAATATAAAAAGGGTTAGTTAATTTAGTGGATTGAATGTGATCATTTTGCAAGTGAATTAATTATGGGTTAACTCTTACAATACATAAATGGACCAAAAGTTTTGATAACAGCGACGGTTTCAATGACATGGTGGAATAAACTACGTGGGTTACAAAGAACAAGGATCCTAATACCGTTAGAAATTATATACTTACATATATTGTATATATATATATATCAGATGTATGTAGGTAATATATTTATCTATTAAAATAATTTTTAATAATAAAATTTTAGTACGTGGTATGGGGTGGGGTGTAAACCAATCTTGACGTTCCCGGTTTTTGGAGATATTGAAAAATATTTGGTTAATTTGTATTCGAAAATACTGAATCTGAGTTGAACTCGAGCACAAGTTTATTTTGTTCGATAATCGTGAGCTGGTTGCGAGTTTTAATACTTTATTAATATAATATTTCAAATAATTCGCGAATATGTTCGGATATTTCATGTCGAACGTTACTCGAACTCGAGTTTTGATTCGAACCAAACTTGATCAAAATATATTATTCACCCAAAGATTTTTGCCCTATTCTCTAAAAATATTGGATGAAGACTTCATCAATCATTCACCATTAAAGCTCGTATTCAAAGCTTTCTATGTTCTGATCATTATAGGAGATATTCATAAGGCACCGGTTCAAAGTTTAAATCAGATCTGCTCAAGAGATCTTTGTGCCTGAACCGATAGTTGCATTCATTGAACTCATTCTTTTCTCTTCACACAATTTTTACTATGATTTGTTGTGTTTATGAAGTTTGTTGTATATGGTTTGTGACTTGTCATAAAAAAACATTGAGTTAAGTTGTTTCTAGAGTCTCGGATTGAAAGTGTGACATCATCTGAGTCGGGTTTTTATTGATATCTTTCTTGCAAAATAAGAAGGAGAGACATATAATGATTTTTACATTCGGAACTTTCATAAAAAAATATTGTGTCTATTTTATTTTCTATCATCAGTCTAGTTTACTAATATATTTGTTTTGCATTTATTTGTTCATCCTTTTGTGTTTCTCAACGATCACTTAATGTGCACATTATTCACTTCCTCTTTTGGATAATTTTCTGTGGATAATTTTGAACTTTCAACATCTTGCAGTTGTGTAGCGTGCAATGTGTGCCGCAGAAAGAAAATTTGTGCGCTGCAAAAAATCATTTTCGTTGAAGTGACATGATTGTATAAAACAAAATATTTTAATGAAATCTTACGACAACGGAAGAAGAGGAAACATAAATGGATTTGATTCCTAACTAGATGCTCTTAGGCGCCCGGTTTCAATGCCCTAGTGCCGAAGATTCTGTAAAACCAATACTTTATAGTAAAAACAATTTCTATTATACTATGTGAGTTCAATAATTTCAAAGATAAAATGACTCTCCTTTTAACATCTAATTACATTTTTTTATCATTTATTTCAATTTGATGTTATTGTAACCAGTAATTTAGGTAATCAAAATTTTTCTGCTAAGTTATTAAAATTTTTAAATAAGATTTTCTAAACGATTTTTTTTTTATTACAAATTTCAATTTACCGATGTCGTGTTATGAATTATATGCAACAAATGAATACATTTTATATTTTTTTTCTTATTTTTATTTATATTTGTTAAATACAAAACCTAATGTGTTATTCAAAACATGATTCATGAATTGATTACTTTTATTATTTTTTTTAATAAAAAAATGCTAAAATAACACAACTGAAAAATTCATATCTAAATATTAATTTACAAATGCTTTCCAACATTTTAAGTTATATAATTTCTTTTTAAAATAACTTGAAATCTTATTTTTTTTTTAGATATAACCAATATGACAATTAAAGCATTTATATGAGTGTCGAAAAATGAAAAAAATAAACAAAGAGAAAAATCATTAAGTTAGATTCAGACTAGAGATATTAATAAATACTTATGTGAAACAATAACATAATAAAGAAAAAACAAATAGTAATATGACAGATGTAGAACGAGTAATCAAACCAGTAATAATGTGGAAAAACTTGATAAATGTAGGTACTGATAATAAAATATGCTTCGAGCGACCACTGTCACGTCCCGAGACCGAAACATATCGACATTCATCATTGTTTAACAATAAGAATTGAAAACAATAATTCTCGTAACAGATATCTAGAACCAGTCTTTTTCATAAATAAACTTTGTCTTTACATTAACAATAGAAATTCAAAAGAGTACACGACATAGTTGCAGAAGAAAATTATAGCAGAGCCAATAATAAAATTAAGTGCATATGATTGATCTTCAGATTTTGGACTTATATATTACCATCTCCTGAACGTCTTTTGTTCTTATTTGTCCACCTATTTCTTGATCTTATCTGGGGAGGGAATTAAATGGATGAGTGTTTGAAGAAACACTCAGTAAGTTGATACCAATCGATTACGACAATAGCATAATATATACATATAGACATAGTTTTACATAACTTGGACAGCTTTCGAAACTTAGTTTATAGACTCGTCATATAAGAACATGAATAGAGACAAAAATAAAAAATCGGAACGGACCAGAGAATATCTGAACAAAGTGGAGCACTGAAATTCATCTTGTTATCCATGTTGATATGTCCCTATATGTTAGTCCTCTAAAAGATGAGGCCAAAGACACTGTTTTATATCCACGGTGTGGGCCCATAACTAAGTTTATCAATATTCTTCTAATTTCCAACTTGAATCATAACCGTGTCTTCCAGATTAAGAACTTTATAGACTGAGCGTAACGGATCGGAACAGAGCGAGCAAAAACAGAGGGAGAGAAACATAACAAAAATATAGGAAGTCGATCGAATTTTAACACATATCTAAAAGGTAACTTCTAGCACCTTAATTATGCCAATCTTTCAGCTCATTTTTTGGTAATTTTAGGACAATATGGATAGAGCTTCTTCGAGTTAAAGATTCAAGTTTATGAGCTGGAGGTTTGTACTCATGAGCAGCTACATTTATGTCTTGTGAGTTTGCATCACTTCGAGCTCCATCAAGCTGAAACTTAAATACATTTAGGTGTAAATTCGAGCTCGTCGCTTAGCTTTTGATTTGATATGTTTTGAACTAATAATAAAATTTTGTGTCAATCGTTTATGTGTTCGCGCTTTAAAATCTCGAGTCATCACAACGACCGTGAAAAAACTCAATAAAGAATATATTGTTAATATTATTGAAGATTACTAACATAAAAAAGTTGAATGGTGAGAGTTTCCCTAGATTACCTTGCTGTACGGCCGGGGGGCTAACTTTAGAAAGAGACATTTTAGTGGGTACATGCTTCCTTCAGTGTTGATGACAAGAGAATTGATGTAAAATTAATAAATATATTGTAGACTTCTTGATTGAAAAATATTTAAATAGAGATGATTTTTTTTTCGAAAGCTATATTATGAAAAAAATGGTGACGTTTATTCGAAGAGTCCAAATTTTTAAGTTCTATTCAGTCCTCCAAATCTCAAGCACCAAGTTATTTATTCATCGTTGACGAATAGAAGATGATGAGAATTGGATTTATGTCTTTGATTGGTTGATTGATTGACATATTTTGATTTTTCATAAATTTTATTTGTGTTGATTCAATTGCGTTCAACTAACTTATCGCCAATTATTTGAAATATAACAATTGGGTGATGAAATTTTGAATCAAATAAGAAGAAAGTACACCGTGGAAACTTATAGAACTCGAAAGGTGTACAATTCTATTGAAGTTGTTAAAAAAAATCATTATGACCATTAAACTATTTGAATTTTGATAGGAGTATTGAATTCGGTATTGAAAACACTTTGTACAATATGACCATTAAACTATTTGAATTTTGATAGGAGTATTGAATTCGGTATTGAAAACACTTTCTACTTATCACTCATTTTGATAGTCAAATGAAACCGAATATTTAGAATTCGTCATTTTTGTTGTCAGATTTCAATTTCCGTGGAGATGACATCCTTTCATTTTTTAAAACTTGACAGGCTACACTCGTGAATGAGTAAGTTCCACTTGTAGAACTTGTGTGCATATGGATTGATTTATTAAGCCAAAACGGGAACACAATATCAAGAAGTTTGAAGGCTCTCCTATTAAAAATAAAAATAAATAGTCTTTTTGGAATCAAGTTTTCCATTTATAGTTATGACCTAACAAATACACTTTCACTGTATTTTTTTGAGATAACAAGAAAATAAAAAGTACAAAATGTCCAAAAAGAATCGTGCATACCTACGGAAGATGAATGGGACCGCTGATTGGTTGGCAAATTTTGTAGCTTATTCCAAGGCTTTGCAAATATCACTAACTCATTTTTTTTTTTAAAAAAAAAAAATCGATTTTCCAATTATTAATTTCACAAAAACTTATATGAGACGGTTTCACATATCAATTTTCTGAGATAAATCTCCAACCCGATCTGATTCATGAAAAAATGTTACGTTTTGTGATAAAAACATTACTTTTCATTTTAGTTATGAATTGGTTTGATTCGTCTTACGCAAAAAGATCTGTTAAACCATTTTTCAAAAGACATACATACTCTTGATTATTTGAATCTTCGTGATTACCCCTTTTCAAAAGACATACTTGCTACATTATTGTTATGTAATAAACAAAAAAATAAAAATATTAGGATTGATGTAAGAAACTTTTTAAGTTGAAAACGACCCGTAGTTTGTTTCCGACACTTTACTTCCCGCGAAATGACAACAACAATAATTTAAAACTCAATGCTCATCGCGTCATCCCCTTCAAACACCCTTTTAGCCCTCTCCATTGATATACCTTAACTACATGGTTTTTTTCAAGGTATATATATAAAAACTAAATAGTGGGTCTCTTGTGAGACGGTCTCACGAATCTTTATCTATGAGACATGTCAACTCTATCGATATTTACAATAAAAAATAATACTCATAGTATAACAAGTAATATTTTTTTTATGGATGACACAAATAAGAGATATGTCTCATAAAATACGATCTGTGAGACCGTCTCACACAAATTTTTGTTAAAACTAAATTGCATATTCGTCTGTCACACAGTGATTTTAAGATATAAAATATTTTAACGGGTTTTTCGTACTCGCATATTCTGTATTTAATGAATTTGACACTTGCGTATATGCATTGCATTTGACGAGGAAAGTATGTTTCAAATATAATAAATATAGGGGATGTGATCAATTAAAAATTCTCATATTTTGAATACAACATATAATAAAATCTAATGACGTGTTATATTTGAAAGTAGTTACATATAATAAAAATAATGTCGTTAAATGCGTATATAAAATATAGAAATGATAAGATATTTACATATATCTAAATAATATTTTGATATGACATGTTAACTGGTTTTTTGATGGATTATTTTGGATTTCTTCCACTTTGATATAAAATCAAAATCGTTCATTTTTTAACATTTCAAGAACGAACTGTTATATCTCAAGTTTGAAGAATTTTTTTAGGAAGGTTTATTCACTCCTCATCTGAACTCTAACTCGATTCCAACACATAAAATAATGAAATGATTTGAATTAGAATCAATTTTAGTTTTAAGATCTTAAAACAAAAACATTGTAGTTTTACATTGAAAATTTTCAATGAAATGATATATTTTTGAAAGATTATATATATAAAAAAATAAACATTTTATTAATGTATTTTCAAATAAGAGACTATTTTACTAATATTAATAAAATAAAACTGTAATTTAGAAGAAATTCAATTTGATGATACTAAACTTTATTTCGTTAATACAGCATTACAATCATTATATTAAATTGATTTAAGGCCAAAATAGGCATTTTTTTTTGTTAAATTTAAGAGAAATAAATCGTGTATGTGTAAATAAGCATAAGAAAATTATACCATTTAATTAATATATTTATTAATTTTCGAAAAAATCTTATTATTAAACAATGACGGATGTCAATATGTTTCGGTCTCGGGATGTGACATAGGTTGCTTGAATCATATTTTATTATCATTATCTAGGTTTATCAAATTTCTTCAACATTATAACTGGTTTGATTACTCGTTCTACATCTGCCATTTTTCCATTTGTTTTTTCTTTAATAGCCCCTCCTCCATAGCCACGTATAACACTTAAGTATTGATTCATTTATTTAAATTTTTATAATCCTGTCCAAAAAACAAAAATTTGTGTGAGACGATCTCACGGGTCGTATTTTATGAGACATATCTCTCATTTGGGTCATCCATGAAAAAAAATATTATTTTTTATGTTAAAAATATTATTTTTTATTGTGAATATCGGTAGAGTTGACCCGCCTCACAGATAAAAATTCGTGAGATCGTCTCACAAGAGAACTACTCGTCCAAAAATGATTATTATATTTGCTACAATAAAATATTACTAATAATGTGATTTGTGTTTTAACCTTAAAACAATAAAAATATAATCAAATTTAAAGTAATTTGAAATAATAAACATCTTACCCAAAAAAAAAAAAATCAAAGTGAAAGTGCACAATCTCAATAAACACTAATTTAATAAGAATTTACTTTACTTCATATTTGAAATTTCCTGCAGTTGAGAATGAATTTTCTTGAGGGAATGACAACAATTTTCATAGGAATTTTCTTCAATATTTTTTTTTGGAGTTACTAAATTTATTATTTGATAAATTTCATCATATCAAGTTTTGATGTAAACATATAACTAATAAATTATATAGCAGTCCAAGAAATACATCAGTTCTAAGCCAATATCAATATGGCTAGACCCAGGTGAATCACCGTTAAACATATAACTTGGAACACCAGTCAAAAGAAATTAATACGATTACAATCAATGACAAAATGCAACGAACTTATTTCAACGATGACACGTAATATCGATGAAATCACTTATCACTGTTCAAGAGAGTGTTTAATGTTTAAAATAAATTTACTATAAGAAATTTATTTATAAGAAATTTATTTGATAACCAATTATGCTTAATTTAATGTCGGATGGTGGGGAATGATTTGCACGATGAGGTAAAGGGGGCAAGCAAGTGAGCAAATTGTAGTGAGAGTGACCTGGTGCGCACAACACACTACAATACAGTTTTGCTTACTTCTTGCATATTTTTTAGTGGGAAGAAAATTAAAATAATGTCATAAATTTTAATTATTATTTAGTTATAATATCATACCACTTCATGTCAAACAAACACATTTACGTACTACACCTTCGATCCCCACATAAATAATAATATCAATAACACATACACATGTATATATTTTTGTTATGTAGCTCACCAATCATACTCATTTCTACGTCCACCATTAATGTGACACTCGCCTATTTGATATGATGAAACATATCAAAATTGTGTATCCAATAGACGAGTGTCAACCTCAGTGATGGACACAGAAGTATGTCATGCTGATGGAGAACATAACAAAACTATCATCACATATCAAAATTGTATATCCAATAGGCGAGCGTCAACCTCAGTAATGGACACAGAAGTATGTATATATATAATTTTGATTTGATGTCTACCAACTGTCTACAGATGGATGTACAATTTTGATATGTTTAATCACGATCAATATTTTAGTGTCACATCAACAGCAAACACAATTGCTGAAAAACATATTAAAATTGTATATCTGTTAGATGAGTGTCATCCATGATGTGAGTGTTAATAGCGATTCTATCATATGATGTGCATGTGTCATAGTCAACCATGTAATAAACACTAACTTTTTTCCTCCTTATTTCTGGTATACTTTCTCCCCGAAAATTAAATAATGAAACATATTGAAGTATTTTTGTCATCGTTTTAAAATTTAAAATGCCCTTTAATTAGTCTTGAATTCTAACATATTATGTATATTGGGTAACTCGGTTATCTAGTTTTGTCCAACTAAACCCAGGAGAAAATGATTTTTCTCAAGGTAAATCCAGATACGATCGTAACATATACATACTTGAATCGATCTAACTTTTAATAATTTTATTTATCATCGAGATTGTTTGAACTTATAACCCTAGTGTTATCCTTCTAATGTTTTATCACTACATCTGTGATACCCTTGTCCCACATCGAAAAAATCAAAAATTTAAAATGAGTTTATAATGACTTACAATGGACTTCTATAGCAACTTGGGTTAATCATTTTCGTAAAGCGGGGACGAATACCAGTAGTTGCTATAGGGGCCCATTGTGCAGTCACGCAGGCACTAGTCCGGGCTCGGGGCGTGACAACATCAAGTCGGGTGAATATTGTATTTACAATATAATTAGACAAAGTTGATTGTCTAAAAAATTTATTAGACCGAGCATTTGCTATTTTATTTAAAAGTTGCGAATTTCGATCGTACAAAATTGTATGAATTAGGGGGACAAAGTAGCAAAAGGTTGTAAATTAAGTGGCAAATTCGGTAAACTCTATAGAGTAACATGTGATGAGTGCATGGTAATTTACATATTCTAATATATTATTTTTATTTTTATTTTTATTTTTATTTTTATTTTTATTTTTAAAGGCATTTAAATATAAATATTTGAAGGAGAGAGGTTGCGTTTCCCATCAGATTATATTCTTCTTCTTTCTTGTTCTCAACAGCGAACTTAACATGGAAGATGGCCTTTGCATCACTGTAGTGGGTTTTCTTCCATTTATCTTTCTCTTAGCGGTTCTTTCTATTTTCCATTGGAGGTATCTTATTTCTTGAAAGGAATAAAAATGGTTTGATATATATATAAATATATTTTATATATATATATATATATATATATATATATAAAGAATTGATTTTTGTTTGGGTACTGAATGGAGTTTTCTTCTGCAGATTCTTGATTTGAGTTCTTCTTTTTGTTCAGTCTTTTCGCTCTTTCTCGTTTCAAATAATTTATATTGGTGATATTCGATACTTGATCTCTCTTTTAATAACGAAAATAAGGAGAGAATAGCTGACTTTTTTTCTCTTTTTTTTTTCAAGCACGATTTCTCCGGTTCTCTTCATCTAAAAGACTCCAACCTTCGAGGAACTGGGCAGTAATTAGTGCAAGCGCTTGTTGACCTTAGCTTGTGTGATGATATTTTATGCATCTTCTGAAGTGCGTGATTCTTTTGTACATGATTTTGGTCTTCTTGTTTTGATTGAATGTTCTTGTTAAGTACCATATTAAACTATCCACTGCCTCATAATCCATACAAGGACAAGTTGCCTATTGATTCCCTTTCAGGTAGAAGGGCAATAAAGATTTTTGGTCTTCTCCTTGTGGCTTTCGATCCTCATATTTAAGTGACCTTTTGTTCTGGGAAGTGATATTTAGTTACCCCGTCGAGATATTTTGAGTAGCCTTAAGGACATACAAGATATAAAATGTTTACTAGTGAAGTATGATTTTCGATTTGAACGAATGTTGTGCGAAAAATGTTTTGATACAAGGAATTTTATGCTTTTTGAAATGGGATTTCAGGATTGGATTCAGGAGATCATTGGTTGATTTGTAGTATTAGATCTGAATAAAGGGCTCAGCGCTAACCAGTTCAAGAATTCATTTAATCCGATCAGATTAGATTCCTCTCACCTCAGCATAATTTCATGAGATTACCAAATGAAGCTGACATTCTTCAATAGTTTAGATTAACTAATTAAGCAATTAATGTGATACAATATTCTTTTCCGGGGAGTCGGTTCTAGCCAATCAACGTGTCACACATTTTACTTGCATGCCTGACTGCATCATCAAAGCTTTTGCAATTCTTGTGAAAATGAATCGATTAAGAAAAGGTGCACTCTTTGAGCATGGATAAGGTGTTTGTTTCCAAACTTGAGCTGCTTATTCTGTTCTTTTTCTATCTTATAATTGTAAATGTAGTTAAGTTAAACTATGTCTCTTATTTCTCATCGATTCAGCAATTAAATTAAGGTAGTTCCTGATGAGTTTAAATGGACACACAGTCAAAATAAAATGAATTCTACATCGACACATTTTGTTCCCTCGAGACGGATGGACATATATGAGCCTATCCATCAAATGACTATGTGGGGAGATTTCAAAGAGAACAACTGTGAAGACATATCTCCACCAGTGATTCTAGAGATAGAAGGCAAGCTGGACAATCAGGTTCTGTTCAGTCTTGTGAAATGTCATTACTGTATATCGATCGACTAGTTCCTCAGGTTGTGCCACGCATATGTTAACTTGCTTCATATCTGTATTTCTAGTCAGAGGAGACTTCACACGGAACCGTTGGACCTTCCAGTAAATATGATCAAGAAGTGAGTAGACGACCTGATAAGGTAAATTTGGGTAGACATTCTGTTATTTTCTTTGTTTTTGCTGGTTTTGTTTCAACAAGACATCAAACATTCTTGTTGCATGGGTCATTTACAGAGTATTTTGTACTCTTTCACCTGATTTAGTTTCCCGCCCACTTGTAGACTGTGTTGTATCATTTTCTAAACTATAGCTTCTCTTGTGAGTTGTATCATTAAATTTGTTATGTCGATGTTATATTTCTTCATTATTGGCCACAAAACTGAGGAAATTATCATTTCAGGCACTGAGACGCCTAGCTCAAAACCGTGAGGCTGCTCGTAAAAGTCGACTTCGTAAAAAGGTATTAGGATGTCATTGCAGTGTTGCACTTTGTCAAAAAGTATATGTCGAAATTCGACTTCGTAGAAAGGTATCAGGCTGATACAAAATTTATTTTGTAGGCTTATGTCCAGCAGTTAGAAAGTAGTAAATTAAAACTTATTCAATTAGAGCAAGAGCTCGGCCGAGCCAGACATCAGGTAAAGATTAAAAAAAAAAAACAGTACTGTTATTTACACAATCGTCTATGTTGCTGAAAGTTCGAGCCAAACAACACATAAAGGAGTTAATTTTGCTGCAGGGTTTGTATGCAGGTGGTGGTTTAGATACCAGCCAGCTAGGCTACTCCGAAACCATAAACCCAGGTTTGTGATAATAACATGCACTGAAGTGTGCCAAATCTCAATTATTTTCTTAACCAGATGTGTTGATTTCCCTTCTTTGAACATTAAGGTATTACTGCATTTGAGATGGAGTATGGACACTGGGTGGAAGAACAAATCATACAAATCTCCGATATAAGAAATGCTTTACAATCAAATGTTGGAGATATGGAACTGTCGATCCTCGTCGAGCGTGTCTTAAAGCATTATGCTGATCTCTTTGCAATGAAAGCAACAGCTGCTAGGATTGATGTGTTCTATCTCATGTCTGGAATGTGGAAAACATCAGCTGAACGATTCTTCTTGTGGATTGGGGGCTTTCGGCCTTCGGAACTCTTAAAGGTGATGATAACATGCCTTCGAATTGTTAGAATAATTTCCCTATTTTAACACCTCGAGTCTTTGCTTTCAAGAAAGCACACAAGTATACGGATTGAGAACTTGTTACTATAACAAGAGTGGCAGTAGAAGTGCATTTTGAATCTTATGTACTGTATAAGACCTATAATTGTTCACTTGCAATGACAGGAATCAAATACACGGTCTTGACTCCAATACTATTTCTGAGAATAAAAATTTGTCAATGTATCAAGAGTTAAACCTATTTATAACGATGTAACTCAAATACTTCACAGCGTACCGCGGTCCAAATGTTGAGTTTTGATTCATTGTGGCATATAGATGTTTACAACACATGACATCAAAGGCAATTGCTGCTACGTAACAGTATATTTGTCTGTGTTCTTGGCTCTACAAATTGAATAGTGATTGTAAACTTGTGTTTCTCAAAACTTGTGTTTCTCATCAGGTTCTATTGCCACATCTAGAGCCCATGTCTGAACAACAACATTTTGAAGTTTGTAATCTTAGACAAAATTGTCAGCAAGCAGAAGATGCACTTTCTCAGGGAATGGAAAAACTCCGTTACATTGTAGTCGAAGCAGTTGGCGCTGGTCGACTAGGTGAGGGGAACTACCTCCCACAGATTACTGCTGCCATAGAGAAGTTGGAAGCTCTGGTAAGGTTTGTTGGTCAGGTAATATCTTGTACTTTCTCGTGTTTACAATTATACGTAGACAAAAATAGGCTTGCATGCTTAGAATTTTTTCAAACATATGGGGCATGTTTGGTTTCGTTTTACACACCAACACCCCCTTTCCTTCTCCATAATAAAACCACAAATTCCTAAAACTGAAAAACCCCCCAAATGAAAATCCAAGCCTTGAACCCACACCTCAAGCTTTTGTGGTTTTTAGTATACACAAGTTAAGTGCAAAAGTAACTTAACCTGTAGAATTTAAATTCATTGAAATATAAATTAATTTCAAACTTTATTTGATTTTTGTTCAATTGAAGAAAAATAATCAAAATACTTTGTTATATAATTATGAGATAATTAAACTTAATTAATTTAGTGTTTTGATGATCTCGAGAATCACATTACTATTTTTAGACAAAAACTTGTGTGAGACGGTCTCACGGGTCGTATTTTGTGAGACGAATCTCTTATTTGGGATATCAATAAAAAATATTACTTTTTATGCTAAGAAAATTACTTTTTATGCTAAGAATATTACTTTTGATTGTGAATATCGGTAAGGTTGACCCGTTTCACAAATAAATATTTTGAGACCGTCTCACTCCTATTTTTATTAAAATTTCCACCACATTTGGGATATCTATTATTACTTCTTTTTTAAAATTATAACTGAATATATTATATTCTTACAATTTTTAAATACCAAAAACACGATTGAAAATTCAGATTTATATTACTAACTCCATATATTTTATATTATATATTTTTTGTAATAAAATAATATATTATTTACAAACGATAATCAAACACACTCCAATTTCTTCAATATATATATTTTCCAAAAAATATGATAAACACCAATTATAATGAAAAAATCGAGTTCGAATTCGGGTTAATTCGATAATGAGTTCGTTCCGAATGGAGACCCGTCGCCTAACCTTAGAGATTACGTTGCTACTCTGCCCTGTAAGAAATGCAAACTACTGTCGACATATACTGTTTTCATTGTTCTTTTGATCCTGAAAACAGGCAGATCATCTCAGACAAGAAACTCTGCAGCAGATTTCTCGTATTCTGGAGCCTCCCCAAGCTGCTAGAGGCCTTCTCGCGTTGGGGGAGTATTTGCAGCATCTTCGAGCTTTAAGTTCTCTTTGGTCTTCACGCCCCTGCGAACCAAACTAGTCACACACTTTTTAAGCTTCCAGTTTAGCTGATTCCTGATGTAGTATTATAATATATTGGAGAATTTCTTCCTTTTTGAGCGGCTTCCTATGATCGATGTCCTGTGCTGTGAATATGATTAAGTAGCCTGTCAAGAGGAATTGTACAAATACTTTATTATTTTCTTTATTTCTGTTTTGCTTCCATTTCTCCCATTTTGTGCTTGTAATTGTTTTGGGAAGCTTCTTTATGAATACTTCTGAAGTCTACAAGACTTGATCACCAGATATGTTTCACACTTTGTATTGAGGGTCTCTGATTAATATGTAAAATGAAAATCTTGTGCCAGCATTCCTTGTGAATGGTTTGATGTAAGTAGACGCGCCGAGCGACGGTACATGACCCATCGTAAGATTCGAGTTTCTCTATTCTGTAGTGACGAGAAATTGTCCATGAGCATGGTTTAAACATGCCAATGCTGAAGCAAATATTTTACTGTGGAAAACCATTGTCGAAGACATGCGTATGCACTATCCATGCAGTGAACATTAGAAGTCGACTTATTTACGCACACATTTTTTTACAACTTTCAGCAAATGGGAAAAGATAAATCTGAGATCTGCAGGGAGTTCGACACAATTTTCTTACTCAAAACGTGCAAATTTATTATCTGGAAGGGATTCGTTCGTCATCCGCGTTCAGTGACAAATTTGTCACAACTTTGACATGGCATAGTCCATTGCGTCAACCAGGAAATCTGCACAAACAGAAACGTTTGACAACTTGAAAAATCAATAGTGGGATCTCATGAAATCAAGTTACTGCAATAAATGCTCGATCTCAAGCACTAATGTTAGGTCATAAACTCGAGAGTAGAACGTGAAATTAACATAATAATCCATCACGTGGAAGAGTTTTTCAAACTTATTAACCGTCCCGCAATTTCTCATAGAACCAAAATGATATTGTAACAATTATATAGGGTACCTGCGTCATCTTTGGTAAAACACATGGGAGGCTTTATTCTGAAAACATTCCCGTGAAGTCCACCTTTACCAACCAAGACACCAAGTTCTGCAATAAAAAAAATCAACCTCAAGAATATGTTATAGCAAAACACGAAATTAAAATATATAACTAGAGTTCACGTGTTCCTCGTTAGGGGATTGCTTTCAGATGCTTTACAAACCTCGAAGACTCTCGAACAATACTGCAGTTTCTGCCTTGGCTGGAATCTTCTGCTTCCTGTCAGTCACTAGTTCTATCCCAACCATTAAGCCTCTGCCTCTCACATCACCTATTACTGGCAAATAAAAGAGTTCCAGCCAACTTTTATTATATATTGCCAGCAAAAAGAATATAGTCAAATAGAGAAAATTCATAGCAATATCCTGTAAATTCTCGGTATACTCAAATGAACTAATCAACCAAGTCAATTTTTTCTTTCCTCGTTCTTCAGAAAACCACCTAAATTGATAGATAAAGGCATGAAATGATGCACTTTTATGAATTTCCAAGAGATAAGTTCTTTGGCATAGAAATTCAGTGCAAAAGATTTGCATATACAAAGATATGAGAGTAATCTGGAGAGTCTTACTAGTGGATATGTTGTGCATTTAAATTTCGTTTTAAACAGTAGAAATTTTTGAAATTTGAAGGAACGTGACAATTAATAAAAAAAAACACGAAGAGAGAATTACTGTCATGTTTTTGCTGAAGATCCCTCAAACGGTGAATTATATGTGAACCAACTTCAGCACAATGAATTTGACGTTTCTCCTTATCAAGAACTCTGATCACTGCAAGTCCACCAGCTGAACATACAGGATTGCCTCCAAAGGTGTTGAATTGAATTTTCTGAGCCAAAACTCTAGCTATTTCAGGAGTTGTTACAACAGCACCTAGCGGCAACCCATTGCCAATGCCCTGACCATTGTAATTTCACAGAATTAGTCAAATGAGTCGGGAAGAATGTCAAAGATGGCTACAAAGAAGATTGCTTCATGCTGAACAAAAAGAAACTGTAGATAGAATCGCCACCAACACCTTAGCCATGGTAACTATATCCGGAATGACTCCTTGGGTTTCAAAGCCCCAATAGTGGCTTCCTGTACGACCAAAGCCCGTTTGCACTTCATCAGCGATGCAAACACCACCAGCTTTACGAATAATGTCGTAAACTAATTTTAAGTATCCAGGGGCTAATTCAACAGCTCCCCCTACCCCCTGTTGTAAACAAAGATTTAAAAGAGCATAATCAAGAGCTATGCACTCAACACAAATACTCGGCCAAACACCGTTTCACAAGATGGAAACAGAAGTGTGCCATAGACCTGAATCGTCTCAGCAATAAATCCAGCAACTTTTCCAGAAGTACCATGATCAATATGGTCTTGTACATCTTCAGCATAACACCTGGCATCAGACCCAAACACTCCACGATATGGGTTTGGATTTAGAACATGGTGGATTTCTCCCTGCAAAGTTGATTGAAAAAAACACAGAGACCCACACCTTGTGAAAGCTTCAACTTATATAAAAATGTTAAAAACAAATAAATCATATATATGTGTGTGTATTTAATTTTTAAGGCATGTAGAGCCAAAACTGAGTTAATCTTAAAATGACCTGAGGAATTGGGTACTTCCATGTGTTAAGAGCTGTCAGTCCAATAGTGTTAGAGCTTCCACCATGATATGCATTTCTTAAGGCAATCATGCCAAGGTGGCCACTGTATAGTCTAGCCATCAACATAGCAAGTTCATTAGCTTCAGTCCCCGAATTAACGAAGTACACTACCTGCCATTTCAAGAAGAACTTAATCATGAGCACTAGTCAAAGATCAGAATTCATAAAATATTGCAATGGATTGGTATACCTGTAACGAAGTAACGAAAGTATAATAACACCAAAAAAATTTGAGAGTAGCACAACAGCTATTAGAAAGGCGTTCCATCATCTAATGAATCTCAAAGATTAATCATTACCTTTCTGGATGAATCGGAATAGACAAAGGGGACATTTCTTTGTTGGGTTAAGAAGGAAAACATGAAGTAAACATTTTACAAATAAGTTACAACACATTTATTTTCCAGTAACACTTTCAATCATTCTTTAAACCTCATCACATCCAACAACATTTCAAAATTCTCTTAAAACATAAACGTAAAATAATTAAGAAGCCACCATGTAGTGAAAGATCCAAAAGGTAGGAACTATGAAGACCTTCAGATTTCCAGGCATTTTAGATGCTAGACCCTCTGCGAAATCAGATATTGCGTGATGTAGGTAAATGGTGGTTGCATGTTGAAGAAGCTTGCTTTGTTCCATGATGGCATTCAACACGTCAGGATGACAATGACCACAAGACACTGTAACAATTCCTGCAAATGCATCAAGATACCTTCTTCCATTCTCGTCAAACAGATACTGCATTTTCCCTTCAACAATATTGAGCTGTTGGATATAAAAATTCTAGCAAGTTAATATACATTTACTTAAAATAAAACTGCATAGAAACACACAAGAAAATGAATGGACAATCAGTTGGGAAGCTTTTCTCCAAACATCACAATTAATCCTATCGATAATTGTCAATCCATGTCAACACATAATGGAAAAAACATCAAATACGATGTTCATTCCTCCAGAATAAATTAGTCGGCGTTCTTGAGCTGGTTAAGACAGTAATCACAAAAATTTTCAGCAATTACACAAATAATGCCACCCATCAGAAAGAACGTAACTTGTCAAAAAAGGAATGCTGAATCATGCCGATAAGAAACTACAGAAATTCTCAAGGATCATACTGTCATTCACAAAAGCAGAATTCTTCAAAACAGAAGAATGAAAATCCACCAGCATCATTTCACATCTTCATCCATATCCATTCACAAACTGAACAAACCCAAAAACAGGAGGAAAAAAATACTCACAAACACACACTGCATGTGATTACAAACACAAACACAAACACAAACACAAACACACAGACAGAGAGGAGCATGGGCTTACAGGCTTTTGGTAATAATAGAAAAGCGAGGGACCCAAATACTTCCTTCGCTTCTCTAAAACCTCTTCCGCCAAGGGACCCTTGTAAGGCTTCGGATCATAATCAAAAGCCGGTAACACTGGCGGAGCCGAATCCAAAACTCCCCTGTGCAAGCCCACATTACCGCTACACAACCCCCGCCAATGATTCTTTAAAAATGGTCTCACCAAACTCCCTCGTGAGAGCTTCCTTTCCCAACCCATACCAAGAATTTATTCCAAGGAAATACACACACTAACAAGCTCTAGTATGTGCGTAGGTGCATATAGAAGTAAGACTGTAAGAGGGAGGGCTGGACGAGCAGGATTGGAAAGGTAAATATTATAAATGTTGAGGTAGAATTTTGTATTTTAGTAAAATGGACGAGAGAATCTTGCACCTACTTTCTTTGGACATGTTTAAAACTTTAACGGGGCGTTTGGTACGGATTATTATTTAACCAAGTCTATCCTCTTATGAATGATTAGGTTATATTAGGTAGGTTAAAATAATACCTCCTCACTCCCTAGAATTATTTATCCAACTGTTAATCCTTCCTATTTTCTAATTTTACCTTTCTCCTATATCCAAACTCACCACCACTTCTCGCCACGATCGCCGCCACCGACTGCCGACCGTCGCCGCCGACCACGCCGCCACCGATCACCGACCGCCGCCGCCACCGACCACCGGACCGCCGTCGCCGCCACCGTTGCCGGACCGCCGCAGGCCGTCCGCCGTCGTTCGCCGGACCTCCGCTGCCACCGGCCGCCGACAGACCGCCGCCGCCGGCCGTCGCCGGACCTCCGCCGTCGCCGGAGTGGAAGAAGAAAAAAAAAGGACAATTTTGTCCTTTCATCAAAAAATTCAAAATTATCCTAGACATAAAAATCATACCAAACATAACATCATATATTACATTCCTACAACAACCATTTTCTTTATCATTTACTTACTAATTATTAGTTTATTTTATCCTTCAAACCAAACGCAACCTAAAATTAAAATAATATATTTAAACATGAACACACTCCAAAATTTGTCAACATTCCATCTTATTTGAGATTTTTTTTTTAAGGGATTCTAATCAAATTAAGAAACTCAATATGTTCATCTTCGAATTTTTCGGGATTCTGAGAATAACAAGAGTTCACTTGTTGGCATACTTTGTAGTCTTTGGTAACTTGAAAATGTGGTTTTATTTGCTTATTCTCTGAGTTTGCATTGATTTTGTTTTCAGGAAAATATTATTTGGTTTTTTTGAAGAGCAGACATTTGGGCACGGAGGAGGAATTAAATAATCAAGTTAAAAGAAGAAAAATCAGAAAAAAAAAAGAAAATTCCCGTGTTATTTTGGAGAAGTTGGTGAAAAATCTCCAATCAAAACATTTCTTTGGATTCATTCCCTACCCACAAAATTGTAGTACTATGTCATACAAAATGTGGTACACTTCATGTGGAAATGTGGTAATCATGTGAAAATATGATAATAAAAAAGTACTCAGGGACTGAACACAAAAAAAATCGACGACTGAGGACTGAAGGTCAATTTCCCGTGTTATTTTCTAATCTAACAAGAATAAACGAAACTTCAATGAATATCCGATACAAGCATTCAACCGATCATTTCAGGCTTCTCTGGTTCAAACTTAACTTTAGGACATTTTTTTACTCACTCTTCACATATATTAACCATACAGTAAAGTATGAAAACTCTGTAGAAGAAGAGTGGTATAAAACCAATTGGTGGATAACAAATTAAAAACAAAAGCATAGAAGTAATAGCTGCTAACTTATAGTTTATTTGATGTCAAGGTCTCAAGTTTAGGATGAGTTCGAGACTTAGTTATAACAATTTACTCTTCTAATTCAAAAGAAAGGAAAAAGAAGCAATAATATTCGTAAAAAAAGAAGTAAAAATAAAAATATCTAAGACAAAGTATTCATGTAAAAAAGATTTTTATGCGGACGTTATGCATGATTACATGTCAAGAAAACAATTGATGCTATTTGGCGGATCCATTTCCACAAATTTTACATATAAATCACAAATAAACCAATGAAATTTAAGACAGAGAAGACATAATCAAGACAAACATACTTCGTATAAAAGAGTCCCAAGTCACATGAATTGGTTTGCATTCCGAAATCTCTCAGGCTTAAATCTTAATGGTTAAATCAGTCAACAAAGGATCGCAGTGAATGCAGATGTTTTATCTTCCTTTTATTAGCTTCAAAAAATAAAGTCAAGCAAAAGCTCCATCATGAGTGACATTGAACGTCAGAGCACCCTCTGCTCATAGCTTCGATACCGCAAGATCCAATACCACTATACAAGTCTAACCATCGTCCAGGCCTCCAATATTGAGGAAAGACACCAACCTCCTAATATTTCAATAGCTTAAATATACTAAATTAATCAAAACTCAATGTGTTCCATTGAAAATAATTTAAAAAAATGAAACCCTTTTCCAGGAAACACAACACATTCAATATCATAATATATACTACAAATATACTGGAAGCTGCTGCCTTTACCACTTCCATCATTGGCCGCACATCTACACCCCCCTACGGTCAGAGCAACTTTTTTCTACAGCTGTTCCTCCAAGAACCTGAAAACCATAATTGTCTATGTGAGAAATGCCGAAGCTTAACTAAAATCTCTCACACTATACCTTTTTCCTCACCGCAATCTAATTTTCTGGAAAGGAAAAAAGAAAAATAGAAAGAGATAAGCATGAACACGAAACTCTAACCAGTAAGAAGATCCCAAAACTGAAGCAACTTGTGAGTCTCATCGTCTTTCCGGGAACAAGAACAAAGAAACAAAGTAAACGCAAAAATGAAACAAATAACACCTGCTGCCCAAACCTGAGGACACAACTAAGGAACGGAAAAGATGGTAGGCAAAAAAGATGGTTTTACCTGCCAATTCATTCTTTAATCTTCATGGAATGAACGTCATAACTTTGAGTTAGATATCAATTCTAGCGTCGAACACTCACGTACGTGGCTAGGAAATAGCTTAGCATACTCCAACATAATTATTTGCAATTCTTACCAATAATCACGGCAGGAGCATGAACCATTTTGGAAATGGTGGAAACGTGTTGCGTCTCTCACAACAATTTCTCGATCAACCAGTTTCGAGATAAATTTGATGGCAGAATGACAGTCATTACAAACTCTAAGGTTCTTCATGATCCTTATAGTAGTATTTCCTGGAGTATTCATTAATGCAAATGAAATAGCAAGTTTTTCACTGTGATGCTTTAGAATCTGCTCTTTCAATTCTTCATCGAGATCGTGCAGCACTGAACCAGTGTCCGGAACAAAGCCCATCTTCTTAATCTCCTCCCAGATTTTAGCCATCGACCCATATATTGCATCTCTTTGGGGATGTCCTCCATCTTCTGCCCCAAAGACATGGACTTCACTCTTTATTTGAACCCAACTAATTCCTTGTTCTTTCTTCACCTTTCTATCCTTCATTGATTTTCGTATTCCGGCAGCTTCCTTCCATTTTCCACAAGCCAAATAGACATTGGCTAGGGCTGAATAGGCTCCACCATTGTCCGGTTCGATTGAAAGCAATCTCCCCGCTGCAATTTCTGCTAGTTCCACATTTTTTTGAACTTTACATGCCGCTAAAAGTGAACCCCAAGCTATGACATCTGGTTCAATTGGCATGGTCGCTATAAAATCTTGTGCTTCTTGCAACAACCCTGCACGGCCGAATAAGTCGATCATGCAAGCACAGTGGCTCGATGTTGGTTGAATTCCATGCACATCTTTCATCATTTGATAATAAGTACGGCCTTTTTCGACCAATCCAACGTGTGTACATGCTGACAAAACACCAACATAAGTTATATGATCAGGCTGAGCATATGATGACAACATTTTCTCAAATAGTTGTAATGCCTCTTCTCCAAGTCCATGTTGAGCTAAAGCCATGATCATGGAGGACCAAGAGACGGATTCTCTTTTACATCGTACAAGTTGGAATACTTTCCTTGCACAGTTGATATTACCTGCCTTTGCATACATGTTAATCAACGCATTGCTCACAGAAACTGAGGACGACTCCCCCAACTTTAAAGCAGTTGCGTGAATTTGTTTCCCATGATTCAAAGAAGCCAAATTTGAACTGACACTTAACATAGCTGCAAGGGTATAGCTGTTCGGTATTGGGCCCTTTTTTACCATGGATCTGAAAAGCTCCATTGCATCATTGTTGTGGCCATTCTGTGCATAGCCAACTATCATAGCTGTCCATCCAACCACATCGCAATCCACCAATGAGTCGAATATCTTCCTGGCTGGATTTACATCTCCAAGCTTGGCGTATCCATCTAATAAAGCCGTAAAGGCAATAATATTTATGGTGGACGTCCCAAACTTCAGCAAAATTTTATGAGATGTTTCAACACCTCCACATTTTGAGTACATGGAGATCAACGCATTCCCTACTGCCCCAGATGTATCAAATGTGTTTCTAATAATATAGGCATGAGCTTGCTTTCCAATTTCTAGTTCCTCTAGATTTGCACAAGCTGACAACACACTAGTTAGAGTGTAACGATCAGGTTTTAATTGAGACACCATGAGCATTTCTGATAAGTAACTCAGTGATTTGTTATCCAGACCATGCTGGTTATATCCTGCAATCATCAAATTCCAAGAAACAATATCACGATCTTTCATCTCCTCAAACTGAGCCGTCGCATGTTCTACCTGATCCATTTGCATGTACAGTGATATCTTTGCATTCAACGTAGAAGTATTCTTTAACTTAATTGTATCAAGCACGGCCCACGCACTCCCAAGATCACCCGATTTTGCATACATATTTACTAAAGAATTAGCTACAGATATACAGCCAACGAGGCCATATCTAACAACAAAAGAGTGAACCTTCCTGCCTATAGCCAATTCTTTAATTGAAGCACAAGAAGCAAGCACACTTGTAATGGTGTACTGAGAAGGCACAACTTTGCGTTTTACCATCTCCAGAAACATCTTAAAAACAACGTCAAATTGTCCCAATAGATTATATCCCACAATTATTGAGGTCCAAGAAACTGAATCAGGTTCAGGAATTTTTTTAAAGATACTAACTGCTTCCCTCATCATACCCTGTTTTGCATAGGCAGACAATAGCGTGTTGTACGACGATGTGTCCCTCTCAGGCATTTCATCAAACACCCTGTGAGCATCGTTAATAAACCCGGTTTTCGCATAAGAATTGACAAGGTTGTTCATCAAGAGCACACCTACATAAATCCCCGACTTGATCATCCGATTGTGGATTAGCTTGATAGTTACAGGGTCGTTGATTTTGAGGCTTGTTCGCAGAATGGATGTGTAAATATCCACCGGGGGTGAAATAAGCTGTGGCCTTTTCACTGTTGGCTCTCTAACTTGTATTGAATTCGGAGAAGACATTGATGGTGGGAAGCAAAGTTGCAACACTAGAAAAGAAAGGAATATAGTTAACAAGAAACCTAAACAGAAAAATAGATGAACTTTGTTCAAATAGATCTACTCTATGCTGCACGGAGGTACATACTTCCCATTTATTATGTATCATTATATGATAAATTCAAATGTGGAAACTTGTGAACTGTTTCACATTAACTTTGAAAGAAAAACTAAACAATAACAGCAATTTCTTTTTCCTAGAAAAAGTACAGTAATCTTTGCGAACTCAATACTTGTTAAACAGATTAAATCAAATACTCAAAAATGTACATCAAATTCAACGTTTACATCACTAAACAAAACTCTTTCATCATTCTGTCCCATGATTTCATCCAACTCTGGATTCGGAATCACGGCTTGTCTTCGCGACCCATCCGCAATCTTGGCAGACTTTTGGCTCCTTGATGAGGACCCAACGGCCCCTAAAGCATCGAGAAAGAACCGTTTATTCGGTATAATACCATCTTTATCCATATAAACAAGCAATTTCTGTACAAGATCCTTCATATCAGCTTTAGAGTAAGCCTTGTAAAGAAGTTTGTAAGTAGATGAATCAACTTGGAACTTCTTAGTTCTGCACATGCTTTCAAAAAGCACATCTGCCTCCATTGGTAGTGCGTTCCTGC
The DNA here is from genome assembly GCF_022965805.1 of Primulina eburnea. Lineage (NCBI taxonomy): Eukaryota > Viridiplantae > Streptophyta > Magnoliopsida > Lamiales > Gesneriaceae > Primulina > Primulina eburnea. The sequence goes on from NC_133107.1 coordinate 6,615,315, forward strand.
AGTAGACTTCGAGCATAGCGTTTAGAGTGGATACCTTTTTCTCTTTGACCGACTCCGCTATCTGGTCAAAAATTTCTCTTGCTCTCGAGACAGAACCACAGTGACCGTACATCATTATAAGGCATTCATATGTAATGAAGCTTGGTTTGTATCCCATGTCATTCATTTTTTGAAGGACAAACTCGGCTCTCTCCCTAAGTCTTGCTTTACCATAATTTGTGATCATGGAATTGAACGTAGGGAGCGTCGGCTTCTCTTTGGAATACGTCAAGCTCTTAAATACTTGTTCCATCTTGTCGAATTCTTGCTTTCTCCCATACGAATCAATCAACAAGTTATATGTGATGATATCCGGTTTTATCTGATTGCTTTTCATTCTAGAAAGCACCAACTCCATCTCCCTGATCATTCCGTTCTTTCCATAGGCATCCATCACACCATTAAATGTGAAAATATCAGGAGTCACTATACTTTCTGACAGATCTTTGAACAGAGTATTAACTTGATCAATATTTCTCGCCTGAGCAAAAGCTCTCAAAATAATGTTGTAGGTGACGACAGTAGGCTTACACCGCTCCATTCCTTTCATTTTGTCGAAATACATAAGAGCCTTAGCCAAAGCCTTGGATTTGTCACGAGAGTGCAGGTGGGCTGTGATAAGGGAATTATATACAGATGAATCAGGCTTACAACCACTATTACGCATCTCAGAGAAAAGCCACATGGCCATTCGAGTTTGCCCTTTCTTTCCCATAACTGATATTAACTTCGAATAAACTCCATTGTCCGCTACGTACCACCTCTGCTTTTGCATCCATCTGAACACCTGATATATGTAAATGAGGCTTTAATGACAAGGGAGCCAAGATATTCATTCGACTCAAACGGAAAAGAAACCAAATACTCATACAACGTTCAATGATGGCGAACCCCCCAACAACAATCAACACTTTTCATAAATTTCGCAAACGAAACTCGGAGAGATCACAGGCAGAGAAACAAACATGGATTTGCACCATGTATGATGTATGCACATATTATCATAAAATTAGATAAAATCCCACCAATGAAATACATGAAAACACCCCGAAAAACTAAAAGTAACAGACATCAACCAGTAACCAGATTATCAAAATGAAAACTTAATCACATTTAATTAGAAACCACTATGACATAAGATCGGGGGGACGTAAACCTCCAGGCATTGAAGCCACTTGTCATTAGTCCCAAGCTCTTCAAACAGCAAGAAACAGTGCTCCGTTCTGACAAACCTAACATACTTATTCAGAGTATTCATCAACGGCTGCTTATCAGTGAAATTCTTCATTATTGAGCGAACCAACTCTTTTTCTTCTGAAGACGGAGAGACATTTTTCTTGCGGGTCCTTTTGGGTCTGGTTGAAACATCGCACATTCGAATTGTGGTGGGTCGAATTGCCACAGGTGGCCTTGGGTGTTGTCTGAAGACATCGGTTCGGGTGAATACGTGAGTGGGAGAAAGGTACAGAGAAGGAGACAAGAATGGAGGGTATGTCAAGGTCATTTCTGTAATTTCATCAAGGGCAGTGTAGGTTGGGTGGTTGCGATGGCTGCGCCGCCGCAATTCTTTCAATCCTGTTATTCCAGTAAGCAGAGATATTCACCAGGAGGCAACAGGTTAATATTTCCTCACCATTTTTTTCGGTATTTAATTTTTTTTTCAAGAAATTTATTTTCCATTGGATTTATATTATAAATTTTTTGAATAAGTATCTTGTTATAGGGTCTTGCGAATTTTTATTCGTGAAATGTTTCAAATTTTTTTATATTTATAATAAAAAATAATATTTTTGATGTAAATAATAATAATTTTTTGATAAAAAATCTTTTTATATTTATAATAAAAAAATAACATTTTTTTATATAAATAATAATAGTTTTTCATGAGTAAACCAAATAAAAACTTTCTTACAAGAATTTTCAAAAGTTTTTTTAATCCTCCCAAGAATACTATATTCTTGCCAACCTCTAAAATTGTAACATATTTTATAACCAAAAAACAAGTAAAAACTTGTATGTTTACAAGTTTCTATTACGTTATGATGGTGATTATGTATGAAGGATCGGTTTTGATATTTTTGAAGGTCTTTCAAATACAATATTTTCTATAAGTTGCAATAGCTTGTATTCTAAAAATTAATACACCGATAAATAAAATCGAGTTTGGTTTTCTAACCAAGTGGAAGATACTCGAAATAATCATTTGTTAAGAAAATTGAACAGTTTAAACCTTTTAGCTTGTGTTTAAACTGAATAACTGAAATAAGGTGGATCAGTTCGGGCTTGTATCAGTTCAGTCATGAGAAAAACTGAACCGATATCAACTGAACTGATCAAATCAGTTTTTAAACAATAGTTTAACAAATAAAGACACCATATATGTTTCTAAATGTTCGGAGACTTCAACTGCTCGTCACCTCTTCTACCACCTCGGGTAGGATCTACTAGAAGACTTTGATTTATACCACACTTTATACAAACTCACTCTAAAAGAGCAGCATCCAACTAGAAATCATAGCACTCAATATTACAGACAGAACCTTACAATGTACGTAATGTTTACTGTCTTTATAGCAAAACTACAAACACAATATTTAATGTCTTTGTGTGAAAACTCACTCAGCTAAACAATAAGCTCAACTCTTTGTATATGTGAGTGATTGTGTGTAAATATGTGAGAATTGATCTAATAAGTACAACACAAAGGTGTTCTCACACAACTGGGCTAACTGCTACTAGTAAACTGATATGAAATGAATGTGGCCTCAGTTTTCTTCACACATTGGTATTTGGTTGTAGTTCCGCTCTATGTTGTTATCTTCGATAGTTTTTGATCTGGTATTTATAGACGCTCAGCTGACCGTTGATGAAGACTCAATGATAATGTCTGTTGCATTTGCATGTGCTTCATTAGGACATGTCTTGTCATTCTGACAACTGTTCTGGAAGTTTTTCTCTTTTAGCTTTGCTGCAACGTCCATTATTGTACCTTCGTATGTGAAGTAGCTTGTATATTCGTGCCTAGCTGGGTTCCATTAAATAGTTTTGTCGTGACATGCGAACAAATCAGTTATAAGTGATGCTCTAAACTGGTCTGGTGAACTGGTTATCTGAACTGGTCTGATGAAATCAGTTTGGACTGATTTCATTGTATAAGTTCTTTTTTTCACTTGGGTTCTTCATCAGCTGGCCGGGCTTCCGAAGGTCTAATTTTAAACCACCTATCAGTTGGACAAGCAGTGGAACTGTTGTTAGATATATCAGTTGGACTGGTTCAGTTCTTGCAATCAGTTGGCTCTTTTAGTTCGCGTCTCGACAACTTCAATTTTGGCTTCGGGAACTCATCGGTTTGGGATTCGATCAGTTTCAGCATTCTGCGCACTAGATAAATTTGTTGAAAAAATAATAATAAGTTTTGTTAACATCAAAATCAAGATCGCGAACATAAAATATTCGAACAATGCATTATAACTAATAATCTAAAATTGATAGTAGCTTGCTAAGGTCATAAATTACAGTAGCCACTGAATTCATGGTGATTTAGACCCCACCCTAATAAACAAACTAATCAAAATAAGACATCATTCATCAATCATTTCACTCCTCTCCTCGAATCATTCTAACATTCAAAGTATAGTCAATTAAATGAAACTAAAAACTATATATAATAGTTATTGATTATTTTACTGTTCAAATTTTCATCATAATGTATTGTTCTGTATTCAGTTCGATAATCAAAATCAGGACCATAATTTCTAACAAGATCCTTGTGTTGAACCTCCTTTGGAGTCTCATTTGGTGGCTTTCAAAAGCCAGTAATTGCTCACCCTCAAATCCCAATCATCTCCTTCCGCACGAATTATTGAATTAACAAGACATCTTTCCAACAGATCGTCAAGTGCAACTACAACTATATTATTACAAGCAGAATAAAAATCTCAATGCAGTTACATGTACTTCCTCCTTCTAACATTTGATGCATTGGAGATGTTAAATGTGATAACTTCACTACCAACTCGTAGAGTCAATTCTCCTTCTTGTAAATCAATTAAAGCTCTTACAATCACCAAGAATGGCTTTCCCGGTATCAAGGGAACGTCTTGATCCTCTTCAATGTCAAATATCATCAAATCAATTGGAAAAATGAACTTATCTATTTTTATCAGGACATCCTCGACAATTCTATTAGGATAAGTGAGATATCTGACCGTCACCTATAAGATGATGGTAGTAGGCTTCACTTCTCCAAGCTCCAACTCCATGAAAATAGACAGACATCAAATTAATACTTGTACCTAAATCACAAAGTGCTCTTTTAATGAAAAACTCATCAATAATGCAAGGAATATTAAAATTTTCTGGATTTTTAATTTCTGAGGAAGTTTTTTTCAAGAATTGCACTGTATTAAGCCGCCAGCTTCATTGTCTTGAATTCTCCTAAATTTCTCTTCCTTAACATCACGTCCTTCGTGAATTGTGGGGGGATTTCAAATCAAAGCACCTAAAATCCATAGATTTGAAATTACTAAGTTGAAGAGTGAATTTGAAATTGAAACATAAAAATATACTTAGCTAACATAAGTGATTTCAAATTCTTTATCTAATTTTGAAAAAATGGATACAATGAATTTGAGGTTTGATATGAAATCAAATCCACTCAATTTTTTCAATCCAAATGTAATATTAAAAGAATCCACTTTTTATAAAAAAAAAATTGTTCCCGTTTTCAAATTCACAATATTAAAGAATCCATTTATATATATATATATATATATATATATATATATATATATATATATATATATATATATATATATATTTGTTTCCCTTTTAAAATTAAAGAGGCGAGTAGTTATATTCCACAATGAGAATGAAGTTACCATATCCTAAATTGGATAAAACTCTTAACACTAAAATAAAATAAATTTGGGGACCCAAACGGTATTATCACAGTTTATTATTATGTCTAACTATTAATGAGCCTGAGACTAACTATTTTAAGGTCATATATATAATTTTTATTGATACCATGGAAAGAGCTTGGGTAATTTTTGGACTCGGACGGAAAAAGAAAACTTAACTGAGTCAATTTTGCTCCGAAGAGTAGAGCTTGGATAAAATTTAACAAGGGTACTCTAGCTCGGTCAAGGTCCTTTCTCTGGATAGGGTCCTCCAGCCCGGTCGGGATTCTCCAGCCGGCCAGGGTCCTCCAGCCCGGGTAGGGTTCTTCCGTCCAACCAGTGTCCTCTCCCCCCGACAAGGTCTTCCAACTCGGCCAGGGTCCTCTCCTCGGACAATGTCATCCAGCCCGGCCAGAATTCTCTAGCTCAGCCAGGGGTCCTCTCCTCGGATAGGGTTCTCAAGCCCGACCAGGGTCCTCCGGTCCGGCCAGGGTCCTATAGACTTTTATAGAGTTTTTAAAAGTCAAGTTTGAATAGCACATGAGTTTTTAAAATTTTACAAAATTTTACATTAAACACCATTAAACTTTTAAAGAGTATATAAAATTCAAGATTGAATACCTCTACACTTTTAAACTCCATAAAAAACATTAAAAGTCTAGAACCAATACACCCCTTACTTAGCTTATTCTAATTTGAAATGTTTAGTCCGCTGCTATATTCGATTTTGAGTTGCAAAAACTTTGATTCAATAATAAAATATAGTGGCTTTCGAGAATTTACATATCTCAAATCTTAAACATTTTCAAAAGTTGTTTATAACTTTGGAGCATATTATCGTGTCATCAGCTCTGAGCTCGGGGCTTGACATATAATATTTTGGAAAAGAGTTGTAAACTATTTTCGATCATATCCCATTGTTTTTTCTCTCTAAAAATGTTAAATGTATTGCATATATGTGGATTTGTTAAACCTCATGTATACCTTATTCAAATCTTGATTCAATTACGTTGTTGTAAACCATATGTAAATCAGTAGATGTAGAGCCATTGTGGCACTGATTGGCTCGTAAAATGAAATGATCGTACTGATTAATATTAGAGTATGTTAAACGTTTTAGGTTTTAAACACATTCATTTTTTTTGTTAGGATCGAAAAGTTTTTGAAATCTTGAATACTTGATTTGAATATGCACAGATTCAGTACTCTTCAATTTCCGACTATTGCCTCTTTAATACTTGGAAATCCCAACGTTGATAACTTTTGGACATGTGGTCTTAGAATGTCACATGTCTTTTGTCTTTTTTCTAAAATTAACATAATTTCTCTAAGTGGCGGCATTATTTATATCATCAATTTAGCCGATGAAATCTTTGAGTTCAATTTGAAAATCTCGTGATGACTTTTGTGAGGAACTGCCATTTCTTAAAGATTACGCTCAATTGTTGGAGTAGGGTTCTGTATTATGGTCGAGATTGGCAATTTCTAAGATAGGCAGGTTGGTTATAGAGAAAATCACCACTTTGTTATCAAGGAGTGAAAAAAGAAACTGTATGTTAAATTGTGCATAACAACTCATGTGAGATAGTCACATTGATCGATTTTGTTATACATATATTTTATTTAGGTTACACATAAATAAATATTAGTTTTTATGTTAAAAGTGTTACTGTTTATTGTAAATATGAGCAAGGTTGATCCATCTCAATTTTTAAGGATTTGGTTTATACACAAACTTTTGTGAAACGGTTTGACAAATCACTTTTATGACAGTTATTCTATTTGAGACCGTCATAGTTTTTATGTAAAAAATATTACTTATTGTTGTAAATATGAACAAGAGTTACTCGTCTCACAGATAAAGATACGTGAAACTATATTAGAAGAGACCTACTATTTGGTTTATATTTAGCCTTCGTCATTTAAGGGATTTTATATTTTGTTCATAATATATAAGGCTTGGTTTGGTTTGATGTTGATAAGCTACAAAAATATAATAGCTGGGCTGAGGAAAAAAAACTGGTGGGATACTCGTATTCTTCTCGGGGTGTAATCAATACACACAAATTATTGAATGGGCTAGTCAATACATGTATGCTGCTATATTAATAGTAGGTATTTTGTGAGACGAATCAATCATACTCATATTTTTTTATAGATGACCTAAATAGTAGATATGTCTCACGAAATTGTCTCATTATACCGTTTCACAAAAAATTTTGTGGATATCATATTACCTGAACAACCATAACGTTTACTCTGAAAATTACGAGAAAAGTTCGTCCTAACTTTCTTGATTCTAGTAATTTAGCGACTCCTTAAAATGATATAGCATTTTTTAGGATAATAATATAGCATTTTGAAAATGATGAAAAGTTATGTCGGAAGAAGTTGAATTTAGGAACTTTTGATAATCTCCCGGAAAGAAAATGAGTAGAATTAAAGAGTTTAGTATCTTGTCTTGTTAGATAAAGTGGAGCAGTTGACGAGAATTCATGAAAAAGAGAGAATGGCCATGTGGAAACTAACTTCTTTTGCCAGTAATTCCTGTAAAGTAAAAGGATGATGCTTGCCAAAAAGGCAAAAAAATAAAATAAAAAACTTTAGTCTTTTTTTTTTATATGACTTATAAATAACCTTCCGAGGTTCGTTGAAATTATAAAAAAAAAATCCAACTATATTGAAATATTGCATATATCTCTTTTGAAAGAAGATATAAAATATTTTTTATCTTTCATAAACCTGGAGTAAAGTAAAAGTGATATTTAAATATAGTTGTTTTTTTTATTTTTTTTGTATTTAGATGATCACGGATTGGACAAGAAAAATAATATTATGATTACTAAAATATTGAATAGGAAGTGAAATAATATTTTAATAAATAATAGTATATTTGGTTTGATTACTTAAGGGATAAAATGGTAAATTATAATTTTGTCATTTTTAATAATTAATAAATATAAATAAAAGATAAAAATTTAGGTGATATTGTAATTTTAAATTAAATGGTCTACTGATATAAGATAAATAATTAATGATTTGATTCATGGGTAGTAAACTATCTATACACAAATTTGCAAATAAACAAGTAACAACATAACTAAACAAATAACGGCAGTAAGATTATGTATGAACTATAAAAAATTTTATGGGAGACTTTCTCAAAATTTGATGGACGATTCTCTATAAATTTAAACTTAAAAAAAATGATATTCTTGTATTTTAAATATAGTCCTACTATGTAATTATATGATTTATTAAATTTTAAACATTACTCTATGTCCAGAATCAATCTTTTTTTTTTTAAAAAAAAAACGAAGAGGAAGCTAGCTATAAAGAATCGTGAAGGTCAATAGACAAAAAATAATATTTGATCGGATGAAATATTTAAATAACCCATGACAAACTTCTTTCTTGATACAAGAGTTGGCTTTTATTAAAGGCAAAAATTTGTGTGAGAGAGTCTCACATGTCGTATTTGTGAGACGGATCTTTTATTTCGTTCATCCATGAAAAAGTATTACTTTTTATGCTAAGAGTATTACTCTTTATGCTAAGAGTATTACTTTTTATTCTGAATATAAGAGTATTACTTTTTATTGTGAATATAGTATTAAGATCCGTGAGACAGTCTTACATGAGACCCACTCTTTATTTAAACTTTTAATCATAATTTTAGGTGGGAAAAATATACTTTAACATTTTTTTCTATATATTGGGGTCCTAAATTTGCCATAATTATGGGAAATATTTTAGAAGACATGAGATAAAAAAAAAAAAAAATGGTGTCTTAGTCCAATGAACCGGCCATGTCTATCCTTGGTTGGTAAGGTCATCAATTTATAGCTTTTTTCATAATTTATTTTATAGTAATTATATTTGACCAATTAAATAAAAGCAACTATTATTGGGATCATTTTAGCATTTGCTCTATGACTCTATATTGTGGGTTCATTCACTAAATATTTGTGTAAAATATTTAAATCAATAAATAATCTATAAAATATAATTTCAAATATTCAACTCAATAGTAGAATTTCGTTTTATAGTTTTATAAATATCATGAAGGATGTTAGATTTTCAAAATGGTAATACATTCATCTTAATAATGAGTTATTTTGTTGCATCTGGAGTGACATTCTCTCTATGTTTTTATATAGAGTGAGTCTCATGTGAGACCGTCTGTCGGATCATAATCTGTGAGACAGGTCAACCTTACCCATATTCACAATAAAAAGTAACACTCTTAGCTTAAAAAGTGATACTTTTTCATGGGTGGCCCAAATAAGAGATCCGTCTCATAAATAATACCCGTGAGACCGTCTCACACAAGTTTTTGCCTTTTATATAACAAGTTCAATTGATCATAATATATTATTTTTTAAAAAAATCACAAATTTGATCATTCGTCTGTGCTATCAATAAATCACACACGCTACATTAGTTGGTTTGAATTATGTTCATTTGTGATTTCACAGAAAATAGACGTTAAAGTTGCGGCAAAAATTTCCGAGATTTTAATAAAATCATAACGTAATCTCTCTCTGTTAAACACTGTTAGATTGGGTGTACAAGTGAAGAACTGGGCTGCATTTTAATTGTAGATAAAGGTATTATTGATTTTTCTTCTATGGGATGTATTAAAAGGAAGATGGTGATGTTCTTGATTCTGTTTATTGTTTGTGTTGAATATTTCTTAAGTTGATTGGTGAGGGTTTATGTCCTTTTTGTGTTTATTTTATGTGTTTCTTTGACTTTCGGAATGTATTTGGTGGGATTTTCTTGGACTCGAGATTTTGGCTTGAAATGGGTTGGGTCTGATCTTTTGTTTGTCTTTAATGAATTTGGGTGTGTTGTTATGGGTTTGAAAAAGAAAAAAATGAGCAATTAGAATATTGGATGCTGCATTTCTTTGTCTTTCTTTTTCGGTGAGATGTCATTTGTCAGAGACTGGATGGATTCGCAAGTCACTGTTTTTCTATTCTGAGAAGAAAAAAAATGTGTTTGTAGCTTTAAGACTTTAAGTTTCTCTGTTGGTAAAGGCGAATTATCAATTTTTTTTAAAAAACAAAAAACTTGGGAATAACAATGTCAATTGAATACGTTTTGCAGGCTCTGATTGTTGTGTGTGAATCTTGGTGCTATTGTTATGGTTTGATAAATTACTGAGCAGTGATCATGAGAGGGGAGATGTCAACTTTCACGGTCGATGGTTGAGATTCTGACTCGATTTTTAAAATTTGCAATATGACTGTTGCTGGATTACACAATGTATCAACTTTTGTTCCTTTCTTCGAAGAGGCAGAGTCTCGAGTTTCAAGACGGTGGAATGATCAAATTATTAGGCCTGGCACGCAGGCATCTTCTCTCTCGCAGATGTGGCGGGAGATTGAGGGTGAGGATGTGGTGAGCCATTCTCTTGAGTCTAGACCACGGAAAAGCAATGGTTCTGATTCTGACTGCTCAAGTACCACAACATCAATTGGACAAGGGCGTGATAGTGGGGATGATATATCCGAAGATGCCGATGAGAATCAGAACCGAGCCATGACTGGTTCGAAGATGGATCACGAGGATCATATTAGTGTCATATCAGAACAATCTAGTGACTTGGGAGACACTGCACGAGAAAAAGTTAGACTAATTTTTCGTTCGTGGATGAATAGCAGTGCTAAGAGCCATTCACCTAACATACTACGTATAGGGAAGAGCTCAGGGCCACAATATCTTGGGGAGAATGAGCGTCGAAGGGTGAGAATCATAAGAGAATGGGTGCAGACGAATGTCGAGCTGAGTAGCTGTGGCTCCCCTAGAGATGGATCATCTGAAGTTGGTTCTCAAATCGAGCAGGTGCGAGAAGGGTTGGTGATTAATCCTGAGATTGGCAGCACACAGAGGTCTATTAGAAGATTATGTGGTAGACAAACTCTTATTGATCTTCTTCTTAGAGCTCGGAGCGAAAGGGAAAGGGAACTTTTAAGAATGTTGGAGCGGAAATCAGTGTCATGTTTTGCTCATCGTAATCGTATTCAGGTAGTCATTTTGTGATGATAAACATTTCTGTGTTGTGATTACTTTTACCTAGCTGTCACCAGAAACAACAATAATCTTTCACTTTGACGAATCTCATATTCTTATCCAGGCATTGCTTAGAGGTAGGTTCCTACAGAACAAAAGATTAATCCCAAACAAGAAACCATCTTGCTCGGTCGCAACAGAACTGGGATTGCTTAGGCAAAGTACAGTTTCTGATTTGAGGTAATGATACAGATAGATTCAACAATTATAAATTCTTGGAAATTAGTTACATTCGTGGTCTTTGCTGGTGGTGTAAATAATATGGTCTTTGCATGACTCTTTAAGTGTATAAGGATTATGTATCAGCTTAATTTTTTTTATGTCCTCATTATTCTAATTAAACTAACGACTTCCTACTTTTTGTCAAGGGAAGGATTTCTCTCCAAATTGGACAATTCTTCTCACCCCTCAGCAAACAGTGTTGCAACAGATCACATTTTAGCTGATAAAAGTATTTCTCAATCCGAGTCGATATGTGAGGAAGGGGAGGTCACTGAGATTTTTCCAGCATCACACCAGGAAAGTGCATTAGGTAGTAACCAGAGTCATTGGGATTCTAAGGTACAAGCATCTGAAGTAGATCCGCCTGTTTTGACCAGTAGGAAAAGCATTCGAGAAGCTAGCATTTCCAGGGCTGATAGCCAACAGGATCATGTTTTGGAACGTGAGCGAGCAATAGGATCTGACATTGAGTGTGCTCGTATTAGGTATGGTAAATCAAACCGTATCACTTGCAGTGAAGGACCGTCATTAGAAAATGAGGATATCAACCAAAGTGAATGTCCTGAAGTTTTTCATGAAGATGAACTTAGAAGTGGGAGGAGTGAAATATATGAATCCATTAATTATACCGCTAACTTGGGACAAAATGGAAGTGAAGAAATTGATTATCAAGATGCTTCATCACTTCAGGAAGTGGTCCAAGAATATGGCGTCATAAGTTTTCTGGAAGATTCTGCTGATCCGTGGTTTCGACAAATACCGCATAATGATGTTGTAGAGCAAGAACAAATGCAAGAATCACGTGAAAATCGGGTAGGTCATGATTTGCAAGACAATGGCATCTCGTTCGATATGCCTTCCAATGAGATCAGAGCATCCATTGAAGGAATTGATGCGTTTTATTTTCATGAGGATGATAATGTCCACAGAAAGGAACTTAGGGAACTTTTTAGCAGGTAATGTATTCAAATTTCACTCGAATGATTTCTTGAGTTAGGCTGTTTACTTTATTGAAACCTTTTTAACTTCCCTTTTCTGCTTTTCAGGAGACGTGTCTCAGGTCTTCTTGGAAGTGCTTTTCGAGAGAGCTTAAATCGTGTCCTACAATCCCATGCCCAAAGGCTAAGTCATGCATCTAATGATTGGGAACTGGGCAATCCATCATCTTCTTCTGTCTTAATTGAGCAAGAACCAGCACAACAAAGCAGGGATCAAAATTCAAATAATGATTTGCACATTGGAAATTGGACACATGGCTCAAATCACAGCTTCGGAACCGTAAGCTCAACATTCTTTGATTAAGTGCTTTATCTGTTGAGTTTATCTTTTAATCAGAAACCCAACTTCCTTTCTTTCGGCCAGTGTCAGAAATGGATGGTTACATTTTTGAATCAGCTATACCATTATTATATTGTCATGAATTTATGATATGAGTTGGCTGTGATTTGATTATAGGGAAGTTTTCTTAGACATTTATCATGATATCTTCACATATTTCAAGAGATGACAAATCTTTTTCTAAATTAGGAGAAAGTAATAAGAGTTTTAACCTTCAAAGCGGTGTGTTGCGAATGTACACGGTTTCTGGCCAAACCACGTGAATCTAATGCGCTGCATTCTCTCTTCACTCTATTTCTAACACTTTAACGGCATGTTTATTTTCAATTCATCAACATGTGTTTTCCATGTGCCTGTAGGACAACTGGGAGGTCGAAAATGAGTTGAGAAACGAAATTTCCAATTCGGACATTGTAAATGAATTGAGAAATGACATTGCTATGCTTCAGCAGCGGATGAACAACATGCAAAGCATGCTAGAAGCATGCATGGACATGCAAATAGAGATTCAATGTTTCATACGCCAAGATGTTTCCTCTATATCAAATAGGTCTTTAGTTTCCACAAGTTAGTCTCCAAATCTCTAGTTTGTTGACCGTCATGATTCTCTCTTTTGCATCCCGATTTTATGCATCAAATTTAATGGATTGTCACTTTTCTCATTCTGCATCTTTTCTAGTTTTACCATCGAATGCAGACTCAATGGAGTACGACTTTTTTAAAGAGGAGTCTTCATGGAATCTCATAAAGAGAGGAATTTGCTGCCTATGCCGTGTTACCAAAATCAGTTCATTGTTGTACAGGTAAGTAAAGAAAATATGCTCCTCATCAGTAATTATTTACAAACAAACGTTTATATTTTGGAACATGCAATAAACTATGGTAAATTGCTGCTATATAAATGCTTCATCAGATTTTTGAAATAATTGCAAAGAAACAAAAATATTCAGTCGTGTCCATAGTCCAATTCTTATCTTGATATTTATCTTCCTAAATATCATAATGTTCCCTTCTTTCATTCAAAAAAGGTGTGGGCACATTTGCCTTTGTTCAAGATGCGCAGAGAATTTGGTCCAGAAAATGGGAAAGTGTCCAATATGTCAAGCTCCCGTAGTTGAGGCCGTCCGAGCTTATTTCATCCAGTAAAATCAAACATGTGGAAATAGGAGAAGACATGGAGGTTGCTGCACGATCTTTCTCTTGTTCGATAACTTACACCAGCTGCAAAAAAGTTCCTTGAGTTTCTTCGCACTACTGAGCTCGAACCATTGGCATAAAAATGCGATGGCGACCAATTAACTGATATATCTGACAAGAGAAAGTCATCGGAATTTAAATGATGGCTTATGCGTTTACCGACGACGACGACTTAGAGTTGCAGCTTGTTAATGGAGATGCGTGATTTATGCAGTTTTGATCCTTTGAATAATTGATATTGACATGAACTTGCATTGTTTTGAAACTTTGAACTTGAAAGTATTTATTTGTTAAAGTGATGATGTATGTGTCTTCATGCAATTTTCCCGCAATACTTATGTTTTCATGCAGTTTGTTGAAGGTATATGTAACATTAAGTCAGGATTTTTGTTCTAAGTCGAATTTGCCAAATGATCAAACATCGAATATGATTAATGTTTGCAGTATACATATGAAATTATATTTTGGACATAAAAAATAATATATTTTTATGAGTTTGGTCGGATTGAATATCTGACTCACGAAATTAACTCATTAGACTGTTTAACAAAGTTTTTTTTTTTTTTTTGTATATTAATGTTACTTAAAATCCAAATTTGAAATTATATAATTAAATTAAAATCTCCCAATCAAATCCAGAAAATTATCTCAACTGTCCATTGACATGCTTGAAGAGGCACACAACTAATAATTGATAACATTTTTTTATTTAAAAAAAAATCGTTTCTCTTTCTTCTTATCATAACCCGAGGTTGATGTTTTTTTTCCCTTTGACGAGAGTTCGAAGATCCAAGTTTCTCTATTAATGTAAATTTAAGTTATTTTCAAAGATTAAATCCATCCATTTCACAAATAAAATATTGTGTATCCTCATATCATTATTGTTGAGGATATGTTAAAATATATTTGCGTATCTCCACAAGCTTCCTCATTGTTGAATATATTTAGTTTAAGCGGCAAAATTAATGTAAAACATCTTGTCAATATCAGTACAGAACATTTAATTTATTCTGATAGTAACTAATATTATCAAATTTATGTAATATGTATGTATCACAAAAACTCATGCGAAACGGTTTTATACGTCAATTTTGTTATTGTAAATAATGCTCTTACAATAAATAATAAATAATGCTCTTACAAATTCACTTAATATAAAGAGGCTAAGTGGTATATTTTCCGTTTGGTTTAATGATATTGTAACAAAAGATTGTCTGCATTCGAATTAATGCAGTGTTATTAACCTTAAAAAAAGTATTAGGCAAAAACTTGTGTGAGACGGTCTCACGGGTCGTATTTGTGAGACAGATCTCTTATTTGAGTCACCCATGAAAAAATATTACTTTTTATACTAAGAGTATTATTTTTGATTGTGAATATGGGTAGGGTTGACCCGTCTCACAGATTATGATCCGTGAGACGGTCTCACATGAGACCCACTCTAAGTATTAATCATGAATCGTGATTCTTAAAAAAACACATGCCGATATAGAATCTTAATATTTTTAAATATTTAAGATTAAGATATATCTACCACATCAATATTTATATTTCAAATAGTAGATTTTTTGCGAGACGATATTTATAAAACATGTCGATTTGATTCATATATATATTGAAATTTAAAAAATTTAATATGTCAAATTGAGTTGGAGATTTATCTCACAAAATTGATTTATGAAACAGTTTCGTATGAATCTTTGAATATTTATATAACGTAAAAATAATATTCTATCTTATATAGAAAATTTCTTTCTTGCTCTCTTCTCTGAAATTAAGAATACACACACAAAATAATACCTACATTGCATTATAGTCAAAAAAAAATTTTTATTCAGTTAGTTCGACGTTAGAGTGAGGATTGAAAATTAAAATCCTAACGACCTAAATTATGCCAAACATATGGAGTTTGTGACGATAAATTACTAAAGCTAATACTCTCGCTCCAACATAGAACTAATCATACTGAAAAACAGTCGATTACATATTATTATATGAAGTGAGTCTAACTGTGAGACCGTCTCACTGATCTTAATATGTGAGACGAGTCAACCCTACCGATATTCACAATAAAAAGTAATATTTTTAACATAAAAATAATATTTTTTCATGGACGATCCAAATAAGAGATCCGTCTCATAAATACGACTCGTGAGACCTTCTCACACAAGTTTTTGCCTAATCTATGTTACATCGAAAATAACAAAAATATTTTTTATGTTTGTTTTGCGTAACGATCATCTAATCTAACTTAAAAATATGTGAGATTAATCAATATTTTTTTATTTTATAATAAAATGATCGACTCTCGATATAAGATAAACTCACGGGATAGATTATGGTGAGTGCTGTATAGCATGAACTCAATCTGAATAATCAAACTTCATCCGCCACCGTCAGCAGCCGCGTCGACCGACACAAGGGACAGCTAACCTGTGACTCCAGCCACGTGTCAATGCAGCCAGGGTGGAACACGTGGCCACAGTTGGGGATCATCTTCACACTCTCTGTCCCCCGAAACTCGCTCAAGCAAATCGGGCAGTCCTCCCGCAGCCGCGGAGTCGCCGCCGCGTCATAGGAGAAGAGTGGGAGTGACTTCACGGTGGATGGGTCCAACCCGATCGACGAGTTTTGATTATTTCTGTGTGCGGAAGAGGCGGTGGCAGTGGAGGAAGGAGAAGGAGAGTTGCCGGAGAAACATCGACTGTACACCGAAAAAAGCCCTATGAAGACGAAGCAAGTGAGAACTATGAGGATGGCCAGAGTCATGGATGAGTCTAGAGATCTGGAGGGTTCTGCCACGGCGGTTGTGGTGGCGTTCTCGATCATGGAGACGGTGGTTGATTGGTCGGGAGTGGCCGCTTGCAGCAGCTTTCTGACGGGAGTTACGGCGGTGAACATATTGGGATGTTTCGACAAAAGCGTGGGGGAACTAGGAAGGCTTCCACACTTCCAATTGAGTCCGCGGGATGCACAAGTTGAGATTAATTATCCACATTCTGCATATGGAGACTTGGTTGGCATGGGTGGGGCTTGGGCAGTTGATATATATATATATATATATATATATATATATATATATATATATATATATATATATATATATATATATATATATATAGTTTTGATATCCTGCTCACCTTTGTGAGCATCAATGATGTGTCACTCACCCATTGGATGTGATGAAATATAGAAAAAATATGCATCCAATGGGTGAGTGACACCTCATTGATGCTAACAAAGATGTGCACGGTAGGTGTGCCGGATATCAAAATTATATATATATATATATATATATATATATATATCAACTGCCCAATATTTTTATCCGAAGTTTGAACACCCACAATATTCACTACAACAAAAATGGATTTTCGCAGCGCGCAAATTCTCTTACCGCAGCGTATATTGAAGATTGCAAACTTGCAAGCCGTTGAAAGTTCAAAATTATCCGCGGCGTATATGTGCACGATGTTGATACAATTACGCGTAGCGTGCGTAGAGGTAGGTATCTCAAAATTAAAGTGTGCGTCATATAAACAAACAAGTTGAAATTGTCAATCAATGATATTGGATCGTCGATCGAGATGATGATGATA
Organism: Primulina eburnea; assembly: GCF_022965805.1. NCBI lineage: Eukaryota > Viridiplantae > Streptophyta > Magnoliopsida > Lamiales > Gesneriaceae > Primulina > Primulina eburnea. The sequence continues at coordinate 6,632,689 of NC_133107.1, forward strand.
TTAATATAATGGGGGCATGGATCGTGGGTTTGCAAGAGTATAAGCCCATCATGCAAATTTATTAAAGTTTCAAATGCGCATTTAGCGACGGTTAAGGGTGCCTTTAGCGACGGTTTAAAACCGTCGCTCGGTTGCGACGGTTTTATAACCCGTCGCTGGGTACATTGCAGCGACGGTTTATAAATCGGCGTTAACAATAGCGACGGTGTTGCGACGGTTTTATAAACCGTCGCAAATTAGCGACGGTTTGGTTATATTATCCGTCGCTAATATTTTCTGATGCCTACATGGCACAGCGTCCGTTCTTACGGAGCGCGGACGCTGCTCCACGTGTGCAGCGTCCGCGCTCCGTGAGAGCGGATTAGGATAGTTTTGAAAAGGTTTTTTTTTTATATTATTTTTGAAAAAAATTTTAAAAATTAAATTATTTTTGTAAAAAACCCGAAATATTGGAATATTTTAAATTTTGGTAAAGTGATGAAAACAAAAATATGAAGAGATTAAAACTCAGTAGTCAAATATTTCAAAACATGCACAGATCAGCAGACGTCAAGAAAGTATTATTGCATATGTTGAAATTAGAATTTAATATTAGAAAACTATACATATTTAGAATTTCATCACAACTCTGATTTTATTCTTAAATGGTCGAAACCATCATTAGTAAATCTCGAAGTTCAGATAATGTTTTGAAAATAAATAAAATACGGCCGTTTGATATAATTGTAACATACATCTAATGTGTCGTACTATTTCTGAATACAGACAAAAGAAAGTGGCACGATATACTATTTTTGGATACGAATTTTGTACGATCTAATTATAGCCGTTCAATTTTGAAGCAAATAATCTATGTAAGACCTATTCAAGTCTCGAAAAACACTCCACACATTCCACAATCTGCAAGCAATTTTATCCCGGTTGAAGATCCAGAAGTTATAAAAGCTCTTCCGAAATTTTGTGAATCACAAACTTAAAGTATTATTCGATAATTTGAAGGATCACTGTGTGCTTCTCAAACATTCACTAGCAATCTTAAAGAAATTCAGTTTAGTGTTGAATTTTGGTTACTGTGTGAAAGTCTTTCTGCATAAAACTCAGTGGGTAGTGAATTTGTGTATTAGGAGTTTCAGTAGACATTTGTGTTAGACTTGCTGAAGTGGTTGTACAAGGGGTTGTATTGAACAAAGTCTTCTAGTGATACATTTTGGAAACAGAATAAAAAGAGACGTAGAAGAATTTTAGCTTTCGAACTTCCAGAAACAATTCTTGTGTTTCTTACTTTTCAATATTTTATTTTCGCTACTGCTTTTTGATATATTGATTTCTGGGTATTCTGGTTCATTGAGTTTGGTTGGACTATTTCCACACTTTTTGAGTAAATAAGTTTTCTACTTCCCTCAAAAGCATCGAGATTTGTTCTTGACTGCTAACAACAATTGAGGAGATTTAAGAAAAAGAAAATTTATGATGTGTTTATTCAACTTCTTCTGAACACATTTCTGATCCTAATAAAAAAACATAATGCAGCTTGAAGTGTGAGGCCCGAGGTCGAAGAGACGGGGGGTGATCGCCGGTGCCATGAGGTTGCACGGACAATGAGCGGTTCCTGGCAGACTTCTAGGCGGAGGGAACATGGATGAACCGATCTTACACCGGAAGGAGAGGGATTCTGAAACTATTCAGGTATGGGACTGTGCAGTTGAAGAGGGTTTAAAAGATTTGATATGTACTACTCATATCAAGAAGATGCATCTTCTTTTCGGTAGCTCATCACATAAGAACTCCAAAGTTAAGCGTGTTTAACTTGAGGCAATTCTGGGATGGGTGACCCTCTGGGAAGTTTCCTAGGGTGCATGTGAGTGAGGACATAAGCATGTTGGAAAGACTCGTCTTGGTACAGTAAGGACAGTCGTCGAATCTGGAGCGTTACATGAAGTACAAGCGAATGAGGCAAAGAACAAGATGAGAGAAAATGTGAATATTATGGGAAACCGAATCATACCAAGGACACATGCTAGAGAACATGTGGTTGTCCAAACAAGATCACGGTGGTTGAATATTTAGTGGTTCACGACCTCAAGCTCATGTTTCTGAAGCTTCTCACACCGAGTACCCAGTATTTCAGGGGGCTATCCAATGAGGAACTGCAAACTCTCTGGCACCTTATGGCTAAACTTGAATCTCCTACAACAGCTACTGCTTTCACTCCTTCCTCTCATCTTGCATTTATTGGTATATTGTGTTCATATGCTCATACAACCTAATATACTCATAATGTCCTTAATGATTCATGGATTCTTGATTTCGGAGTCCCTGATCATATGAATGGTGCTCGTGAAAGATTTCTTCCTATTCTTTGTGTTCGGGTAGCGATAAAGTTCATATAGCTGACGAATCTTTATCTCCTATAGTGGGGAAAGGTTCTGTAAACTGCATTTCTTCACTCGATTTACCTCTAGCTCTACATATGCATCGTTTTCACACAACCTTTTATCTGCTAGTGCTCTTACAATTGAATTGTAAAATTAAAATTTTCCCTTCTAATTGTCTTACACAAGAGCTTAGCACG
>NC_133107.1:6635554-6683054 GCF_022965805.1 Primulina eburnea
GGGGAATATGATTGGCTATGGTAGAGCGAATGACGGCTACACCGATTGGTTGAAAGATATATTCTCAAAAGTCATGCCTTGATAAGTGATTCGAGCTCTCCTCATCACCAGATCATTCAGTGGCATAGAAGACTAGGGTAGCCTTCGTTTTATGTTTTAGAAAAACTTTATCCAAATTTATTTTAAAGTCGTGTAACGTCTGCGATGCTTGTGAACTTGCTAAGAACACCAGAACTTCATATCCTTCCATTAATAATAAAAGTTCCAACTCGTTTATGATAATTCATTCTGATGGGGGGAACCCAATAGTTTCTTTACCTGGTTATAATTTTTCGTGTCAGAATAACAATATAAAAATACAACCTGAGTAACTATGTACATGAAGTCAACCGATGATAGTTAGATGCATCAGTTACATTATGGTGATCTTGAACTATTGACACCACAAACCACAAGAAGAACCTATATACGAAACAATGATACTACCGTAACAAAGAGTGCAGCAGCAAGTTTCAACTTCTCCACATAGAATCATCTGCTACAGCCAGCAAATGGCAACCAAGTGCTGAGGTTTTGGCAACTACACACAGAATCATCTGCTACGGCTGGTGATGGCGTGCAAGTTGAATGCTTCTTCAATGTTTAAACAGAAAACTAAATTCTATCTGAAAAGCATGAGCCTCATGTATGCCAGAGAAGGTAGAGTTGCAACTTTACAAATTTAAATGCCATCCTTCATGCTAAGCTTTATGTTTTGGACTTCTATGGATAAACGTTGTTTATGGTCCTCTATATCCTTCAATATGGAAAGGAGGTTCGAGCGATAAACTTCACACTTCCCATTGGCACGCTCCAGCTCACGGGAAAGCTCGTCAATTTTTTGATCCATGTCATCCTAAGTAAGAGCGATTAAAATTTTTTAATCAACATTTTTACTCAAGTCTCCTCCCATAAAATTAAGTGATTTATCACAACAAAACAAAAGAGACCATGAATTGCCACAAGTAAAACGTCCAGATGCATGCAAAAATTTTCTATTATCCAGTCATCTGATGTAGAGCAAGAGAGTTTTGTGTAAAACTCGGGTATTTGGAAATAGTAGGGGATCATGCAGTAAATACTTTAGCAACAAACCTCGGATAGCTTCAGGGTGAAGCTCCCTTGCCCACCCATGGAACTACGATTTAGCTGAATTTGATCTTTTGCTGAGAAATCCCTTGTAGGCCAATTGGTAAAAGAAGTCTTTCCAACACTTTTCGTTGCCAAAGCAACTTTCTTTGAAGCCTCTGCCAAAGCAGCCATAGAGACGTCGTAAGAGTCAGAAGATTCAGCTCCTTTATCTATATATTTTAGTGCCTCATGTCGAAGTGTGATCTGCCGAACGGTATGAGATTCCAAATAGCCATTGAATGGATTTGTAATACGTTCTTCCAAAGCGACATTACTCTTGGCATTTCTTGTCCATCGCTTCAAGATATAATGAGATGGAAGTGTGAGAACATTAGTCACTCTGAACACTGCCAACACATGCCTGCAAAGAAGACCCGAAAATTCAAACATCTGGCAGCTACAAGTGGCTCTCATTTTGAGAACATCAAACCTCACATGGTAAGTTTTGTGGTCTTCCCCGAATTTCGCAACTTGATATATAATGACCTCTCCATCATCCTCCATTTTCGACGCCGTAAAAGTGAGAGTGCTAACCAGCTCCTCTTGAAATCTTGTGAATAGCTTTCTAGTGTAAAGATCGGATGCCTGTTTCTCCATAGGAGAAGGAGTCTTCAAAGCTGCTGATGTATTCATCGTATCAAAATCAGCTTTAACTTCTTTTTCATGGCGACTCTCCAACGCTTTTTCGTACAGCTTGAAGAACTGGTTAAGGTTGGTAGATGCGTTGATATATCCATCAAAATACGAGTTCATACTATCGCTTCTCTGAGTTATAGACATTTCGGCAAAAAATGAGTCACGCAGATATGCAGGGACCCATTGTCTTCTTTCACAATAAATGGACTGAAGCCACCCGTGATCCCTAAGATCGTACTTATCAATAAATGAATGCCAGCAAGATTCAAATTCCTCGGTGCTCTCACACAAATTTACACACTTGTGCAAGTCAGATTCAAAATGATGGTGTTTGAGCAACATGTCGGACAATTTCTCTTGACATTTCTTAAAAATATGCCATTTACAGAAACGATGACGAGTATTGCGGAAAACCTGATTGATTGCAGACTGAATCACACTATCATGCTCAGTCGTAAATGATACTGGAAGCTGCCCCGAAAAAGCTTCCAGCCAGGTCTTGAATAGCCATACAAATGAAGCTTCTGATTCATTAATTAGAAAAGCACAACCAAATAGAACAGGTTGTCCATGATGGTTCAACCCTGTAAATGGTACAAACGGCAATCTGTACCTGTTTGATCGGTATGTGGTATCAAAAGTGACAGTGTCTCCAAAATGATTGTAGTTGGCTCTGGCCTTTGGGTCAGCCCAGAACACATTGCCTGCACATTGTTCGTCGTCCCCTTGCACTGCATAGAAAAAAGCAGGATTCTCGGCTTGCTTCTGCTTCAAATAATCCAAAAGCAACTGAATATCTCCTTCCATACTCCTCTGACGATTGTTTCGAATATAATTTCTACAATCCACTTCGGTAAACCCAACTTTGCTAATGTCACCATACTCCTTAACGAGGACAGACATGATCCTCCTGGGGCCCATTCCCGCAGCCTGCAAGGTGTCAATCAAGGTCTTCGCAGGTCCAGAAATCTGACGATGCGAGCGGAGGCTATGAACTTGGTCAGGGGGAACCAACTCATGATTATGGTCCTTTCCGAATCCAAACACTATCCATTTCCCAGAATCCTGTATCTTGACAGACAACGAAGCCTTACACCCCACCCGAGTTATTGTTCGGGGGCGCTTGACTTCTCTATCCTTGGTACGCTTCTCATTCATGTTGCGAAACCCCTCCTTCGCACAAACAAAAGACCTTTGTATGATTGCCCCATCCTTTCTAGAGCGACGTGAGGAGCTCACACGAGTACTGAACCCAACCCGCCTGGCATATGAGTTATAAAATGCCTTGGCAGCCTCCTCGGACTCAAATTCCATCCCCTCACAAGGCTCAAGATCAGGTTCTCCTTCAGGAATGTAAGTTTGGAGAGAAAAAGCACCATCACCGAATGAACCAACATCATTAGGAGAACCAACAGAAATCATTTCATGACCATTAGGAGGCTCCATATCCATATGATCGTCCCCTCCCAATCCTATATCAAATTCTATCACCGCATTCTCCATTGTTGTTGTCAACAACACAAGTCCAATACTCCGAATTACAATCAAGCAAGAATTCAATGACAAACAACCATCCTGCAATTAATGTAAGCATGCAACTTGTAATCAACGCTGGAGAAAGCACAAACAACAGAGCCTAGAGAAATGCATAAAACCCCAAACAGCAAGGATTTCCAACGTGAAAAGGGTATGCAAATCAAGAGAGAAAAACCCAAATCATTAAACCGTTGCACTCATCAACCTTGAAACATTTGGATAATCACATAATTAAACCGAAATAAGAATCCATCACTGAAGAAAAAACCAAAAAATCAAGAGACAACTAGCTTCGCAATGATTGGAGAAAATCAAAAAAGCAATCAAAATGTTACCGGAATCTATGGCCTGTCTTTATGCGAAAAGATGGGAGCCGTGGAGCGGGGATTCAAAGGGAAGTAGAGTGCAGGGCTGGCGATGGTCTCTTGCTGCATATTAGCATGCCCTAATTTTCTAGAGGGGCTACTTTGATATCATTGTTATGTTGAGGGTCATATTGTAATTTAAAAAATAACTCGAGTGAAACAAGAAAGGAAATCCAAAGTGAAAAATACTTGCAAAAATCAAATTTATAAAGGAAAAAAAATTTCACAGCAAGACCAATGAGAATCGATCCAATTAGGGATGTAGTCGAGCCGAGCCGAACTCTTGAATGTTTGAGTTTGGTTCGTTTATAATCGAGCAGAGCTCGAGCTTTATTTAACGAATATATGCATGGCTTATTCAAGCTTAATAAATATGAATTATACATTTAAATTTTCATTAAATTAATTAAAAATTAAATTATATATTTTAAAAAAATATATTATTCTTATTAAAATTTGTAAATTTATTATAATAAATAAATTTAATAGATTTGTCTATATATTTCATAAATAATATGCAAAATCAATAAATCAAATATCAAAACTATTATTTTTTCATCTAAAAGATTACTCATGAACTTACCATCGAACATGTTCACGAGCTAACGAGCCGAATACTGTAAAGCTTGGGTTTGGTTTGTTTATCTTAACCAGCCTCATTAAACGAGCTCAAACGAGATTTTATCGAATCGAGCTTCGAATAGCTCACAAACGGTTTGGTTCGTTTACATCCCTAAATCTAATCGATAAAATACTGAAACATATAAATTTTTGGATTATAGTACAAAAATTATTTATTTCACTTTCCTAAACCAATTATTATAATTTTGAGTGTTTTTTATATGACATCTATGGTAATTTTTGAAATCAACTGTTGAGAATAAAAGAAACAAAATATTTAAAAAATTACTTTTAAGAATTGAAAGAAATTTACTAGATTTTTAACTTAACTTATGTTTAGAAAAAAATTATATAATTATTTGAAATATAATAATTGTTCATTGCAGTTGTGTAATAAAAAGAACATAAAACTATTGTATATCAATTTTGTGAAACAGATATTTAACATATTCTAAATTATTAAAAAAAAATATTATTTTTATGTTAAAAACATTATTTTTCATTATCCGATAAAAAAAAATTATGACCATCTCATTAGATATCAACTTTAAAAAGCAATTGAAACAAATTAAAGGTGTCAACTCAGGTGAATTGGGTCGGGTTGAGGCAAATGCATTACAAAAAATTCTCAACCTGAACCAGACCCATAACCGACCACCCTAAACTTGAACTCGAATCATACCAACCCGCCAACCCGATTTTATTTGTATCTTTATTATTTAATTGTTTAACAAAATGATAAAAAAAAATCAAAACATATAAATGTATAATCATTGAAGGCAAAAACTTGTGGGAGACGGTCTCACGTGTCGTATTTTGTGAGACAGATCTCTTATTTGTGTCATCCATGAAAAAACATTACTTTTTATGCTAAGAGTATTACTTTTTATTGTGAAGATTGATAGGATTGACCCGTCTCACAGATAAAGAATTATGAGACCGTCTCACAGGAGACCAACTCTTCATTGAATCTCATCTGTATTCAAAGTGAAATATAAGGCCGACTTGTCAAATTTAATGACCTGTCCCGAGGCCACCTCATACTAATGCATACACTCCCATACATTTTGCCCCTCCTCTGTCGGCGCCTTTAAAAATACGAGGTTGACATCGGCAAAAAATAACGCCCAATCCTCACACCATGAATGAGCTGCCTTGCTTCCAACCTATTCAGCATAGCTGAAAGACCCTAAACACAAATAACAAATAAATATGGAGAAAGGGGAACATCCAGTCGAATGCCTGACCGACGATTTCGGTTGGGAATAATTCTAGCAAGCAGACTAGGTCAAGTTATAGTAAATGGACGTACTGTCCAAGTATCGATCCCACAAAGACTATTATTTAATTACTAAGATTCAATTATTTTATTTAATCTAGGTAAACAAAAGTGAGTGATTGATTATTATTTCACCTAAGTGAATTTTTAAACTAATGAATGCTAATTAAATGACTAAATCAAATATCCGAGATGCTTGGAATTTGGGGATTTTCAAATTTAAATGAAATGACCGGGAACACACGATGGTAACAGACTTTTGATTAATATCATGGAATGGAAATATTTAACTATAGATCATTTGATGTCACGATGCGATTCTCTATATTAATCATAAATCTATTTCTAGAATTTATAATCCTATTTTCATTTAACAGTCCAACTATTTCTAATTGAATTTAATTAAACAAAAACGCATTCATCAACGATAGAGTCACAGCTGTCGCTTAAAATCGCACACTGAAATCGAATACTATTTCTGTCACGCCCCGAAACTCGGGTTTGACACCGGCGTCGCTCATCAATCACAAAATCGAAAAACGACCAGCCTCGTAGCACAGTATAAACCGAAACCAGTTTATTTCATAAATTCGCCAAAAATAATCATTGTCTTTACAACTGAATAAATTGAATAAATTGCGGAAGCGTTTACAATGAAAATAAACCTACTAAAATTCTTAAATCCTTGCAGCATAACTCTCGATGTTTAAATAATTTCACTATCCCCAAAATTGATCCGACTCTTCATGCTCAACTTGTTCCTCTGATTTCCCTTCGGATTTATCTGGGAATGTGTAAGGGGTGAGTATTTGGGGAAATACTCAGCAAGTGGGGGCCGATCGAGTACAATAAAAACAACATGCAATTTTCGAAATATACATACCATGCAAACATAATTCATACCACATGCGCATCATTAACCCGACACTGAGATTCATCTACTTTCAATGGTTTACTGATATCAGTCCCTAATTTTTACTCCTCTAAGGGGACGAGGCCGTATAGCGGTTATCTCCCCCACCGCGTAAGGGTACGTATGGTTGGGATTCCCACCCATATCAAGTTGAATTCTCACAGTGTCAAAACATTTACATCATGCCAAAAACATCGTAACCAGAAGAGTGTAGAAGAAGAATTGTACTCGCCCGAATTTTTCAAAAACGAAAATACATGCATAACGAATTTTAATCTTTAAAACAAGCCCACTTACCTTAAACTTCTTGAAGAAAAACGTGAAAACTCCGGTGGCTGGACTGCGGCAGCGCTTCGCTGTGCTCGAAAAATCCTAAGAACTAGAGGGGGAAATTCTCGAAAATAAGAGAGTAAAATGGTGTGATTTTCGAGACACTGAGCCCTCCTATTTATAGGGGTTGGCTGCTATCCTGATCGTGTACCAAATCGCGTTTGATTCTGAATCAAATCTTTATCTAAAATCGTGATCAAATCTACATTTATTCTCTATCCTAAATTTCGAAATATATATATATATATCCCAAGGTAATTTTCGAAATTATGCCTTGCCCAGTCTGTAAAATTTCGACTTTTGTGTCTAATTCCCAATATTCGGTAGATTTTTGACTTCCTAAAATAATAAAAATTATATTTCTTAAATCCGAAATTATTGGTATTTTTCCACAAATAAGATTTTGATTATTTTTCCTAAAATCCTGGTAGTTGAACTTTTTTTTCCCAGTCTGTAATTATCGCGTAGACTTCTAATGATTTTCGAAAATCCCTAATAATCCTTCCAATATTTCGAAAATCCCATGATAAAATCCTCAAGATTTGATTGGGTTATCTTCTTGCTTAAATCTTTATCCAGGTGTATCAAATCTTAGATCTATATCCGGTAAAATTCTGCAAATCTCAAAATCTGAAAAATAATATACACGGTATTATTTAAATTCTTGAGAAAAATTTATTGTACACGGTAGAATTATCCAATCTAAAAATTACAACCACTATCACGATAAATCGAGATCTCGGATTTTACATCCCTCTCTCCTTATGAGAAGTTTCGTCCTCGAAACTTTGGTTGGCTTGGTCTAGGAAGAGGTACGGGTATTGGTTCCTCATCCTTTCTTCTAACTCCCACGTGGGTTCTCTTTCAGTGTGGTTAGACCATTGCACCTTGACGTATGGAATGACTCGTCGCCTTAGTACTTGGTCCTTGGAGTCCACGATTTTGATGGGGACTTCTTCGTACTTTAGCTCTTCTCCCAAGTTACTTTCGATCATGAGCGGCTCTAATTCCAACACGTGGCTCGGATCCGGGATGTATTTCCGTAGTTGTGACACGTGGAAGACGTTATGAATTCTGGACATGTTTGGCGGCAGCGCCAATCTGTATGCTAGTGTGCCCACTCTTTCCAAAATTTCAAAGGGTCCCACATAGCAGGGGTTCAGCTTCCCAGCTTTACTGAATCGGACAACTCCTTTCATAGGCGAGACCTTTATGTAGGCCTTATCGCCAACGTTGAATTCCACTGGTCTTCTTTTCAGATCTGCCCAGCTCTTTTGTCTCTCTTGAGCTGCCTTGAGTTTCTCTCGGACCACTGTAACCTTGTCTACTGTCATCTGTACGAGATCGGGTCCTACTACTGTCTTTTCTCCCACTTCATCCCAATATAAGGGTGACCGACATTTTCTTCCACACAGAGCTTCATATGGAGCCATCCCAATACTGCTGTGATAGCTTTTATTATAAGCAAACTCGATCAATGGTAGATGATTGCTCCAATTGCTAATGAATTCTAGGCCACATGTTCGCAGCATGTCTTCTAGGGTTTGAATTGTTCTCTCGGTTTGGCCATCGGTTTGAGTGTGATAGGCCGTGTTAAGAGTAACTTTCGTTCCCATGGCCCCTTGGAAGCTCTTCCAAAAAACGTGAGACAAACCTTGGGTCTCTATCAGATAGGATGCTCACTGGTACTCCATGCAGTCGTATAATATTGTCCATATACAGTGTAGCTAACTTGTCCAGATTGTAGTTCATACGGACGGGTAGGAAGTGTGCAGATTTTGTAAGTCTATCTACAATTAACCATATTCCGTCTTGACCTTGCCTCGACTTTGGTATTCCTACCACAAAGTCCATGGAAATGTGCTCCCATTTCCACTCGGGTATCTCCAAAGGTTGCAATAATCCTCCAGGTCGCTGGTGCTCTGCTTTGACCTGTTGACACACTTGACATTTTGAGACAAATTCTGCCACATCTCTTTTCATTCCATTCCACCAAAAATTACCCTTAAGGTCTCTGTACATTTTTGTACTTCCTGGATGGACTGAAAATTTGGACTTGTGTGCTTCTGATAATATTTCTTGGCGGAGGTTATCGCTGTCTGGTACCCACAGTCGTCCTTTCATCCAAACGACTCCCTTGTCATCAATTTGCAAATCTTGAGACTTCCCGCTTTCGACTTGTTCCTTAAGTTTTTTTAGCTCGGGGTCTCGGTCCTGATTTAACTTGACGGTCTCTTGCAGACATGGCCGAGCGGAGAGTGAAGCTAGAGTGATCTTGCCTCCATTTTTCCGACTCAGAGCATCGGCCACTTTGTTCGCTTTACCTGGATGGTAACTTATAGTCAAGTCATAATCCTTCAGTAGTTCGATTCATCGCCTTTGCCTCATGTTCAGTTCTTTTTGGGTGAACAAGTACTTGAGGCTTTGGTGATCCGTGAAAATTTCACACTTGGCGCCATAGAGGTAGTGTCTCCAAATTTTTTTAAGGCGAAGACAATTGCTGCTAACTCAAGATCATGCGTAGGGTAGTTCTTTTCGTGCGATTTCAACTGCCTTGACGCACACGCAATCACTCTTCTCTCTTGCATGAGTACGCATCCCAGACCTTCCTTAGATGCGTCACTGTAGATGGTGAATCCCTTATCTTCAGTAGGTAAGATTAGCACTGGCGTGGATGCGAGCTTTTCTTTTAACGTCTGAAAACTTTTCTCGCAACCTTCGTCCCAGACGAACTTGGTATTCTTCTGAGTGAATTTAGTCAGTGGTATGTCGATTGAGGAAAACCTTCGACAAACTTTCTGTAATAACCTGCCAGTCCAAGAAAGCTCCTGATGTCTGTGGCGTTCTATAGCCGAAACTCACTACTATTGAACTGGAATAAAATTTCCTCTCCATTGACCTATGAAAAGTGAGATATTATTTCTTTGGTCTTCTTCACTTGGTAAGAAAATGAAGATCTCCTCAGTGAACAACGCTAAAAAAATTGTCAAGTAATGGCTTGAACCCCTTTTTCCGAAGGCTGTTTTGGGAAAATCTTTAGCCCTGATCTTCAATTGGTAGTAGTCTTTTCCCAGGCCGAGTTTGGAAAAGTTGTAACTTCTTTAAGTTGATCGAAAAAAATCGTCTATCATTGGAAGAAGATATTTATTCTTGATTGTGATCTTATTGAGTTCTCTATAATCTATACACGATCTCATACTTATATCTTCCTTATTCACAAACAGTACTGGAGTTCCTTATGGAGACGTACTCGGTTGGAATTGCTTCTTTTCTAGCAATTCTTCGAGTTGTTCTTTTGGCTCTTGGAGTTCAGTTGGCATCATTCGGTATGGTGCTATTGAAATTGGTGCAGCACTGAGAACCACATTGATTTGAAATCAACCTCGTGGTCTGAGAATATCTTGAGAATTCTTCCAGAAAACGTTCTGGAATTCTCGCATCATTAGGGTATCTTCCAGCTTGAGCTCAATTTCTTCCTGCACTTCGTTCACCATTTCTAGGTAACTTCTTTGCCTGATTTTTTTATGGCTTTCCAAGTCTCGGAAGCAGAAAAATGTATTTCTGTCTCTTGGCATTGCCATGATACCTGATTTTTTTCTTGGTTCACGGTTTGGATTTTGAAATTCTTACTCCGGCAATCTGCTATTGCACTGCTCTTAGATTACCAAACCATCCATACGATGACATTGAAATCTACCAAAGTACTTGGAATCAAGTCGGCACGGAATATATGCGAATAAATGATGATTTTATTTTATCTTGAAATTATCACAATTATTATCTCAAAACTTAAAACCCATATAAAATCTTGGAAATTAACTCAATATCAATCTATACTCTATTGATTTAAATCCCAAAAATTATAACTCAATCGTCATAAAATCTTATTCAACCTCGAACAAATGAAATAAATCCTCAATTAATTCTTGTTCTAAATCTTACTTGCACTAAACCTTACTTTCCTCGAGACCATTAGCTTAGAGAGCTCTACCACAACTATTTCTACTGAATGTCTTTCTCCTTTAATTATTCTTAGTACCGTAACAAAATTCAAAGCTTATTCTACTGTCTTTTTCCTCAATACCAAACAATATCTCGTAAATTATTTTACATAAGGTCGTAATCTACTGGTTATCCCAAAGTAATATAAATTACTAAACCTTAAGATATTGTCTCCCAATTCATTTAAACAAGATAACCCAAAATCATGCATATTTAAAGTTAACGCTTAGCATTCTTAAGACCCCAACTTAACGTTTACACATTTAACTATTGCCCAAAATCAACTTCCATCTTGGAATATACAAAACTTATTATAACTCTTATATCAGATTTTCACATACTAGTTTTTTTTTCTTCATCCCATAAATAATTTATTGTCCCAAATCAAATATCTCACCTTACGTCAGAAACTTAAATCAAATTATCTCAGATAAGTACAATCCCAACAATATAGGTCAATACTAATAGTTTCCTTAATAAAATTCCATAAAAATCCGATAAGCACTACAAGAAACGCGTTGAACGAGATTTTTTCGAGATATTTACCAAAAATAGAAGTCTAGGGATTAACATATGGATTGAAAGATTACGTCGAGAGGGTTCCAGAACAATTGACAGAACCGAATTCGGAGTTTCCTACGAAAAAAATCGAAGAAAACATGCTGGCGGGTTGACTCGTTGACTCGGCCGAGTTGACTCGCCGGGTTGACTCGCCGGAGTACGGTCGGAGTAAAGGCACATGTCGGCGATAGGGTAAGGGTCACGGAACTGGTGATGGCACGGCCAGAATCGGTCGAGAAGTTACCTAATTTCGCCGGAGAAATCGCGCAACTCGCTAACTAAACTTGAATTTGGGTGTTTACGATCTGTTGATCAGATTCCAAAATTGATTGGAGCTAAACGTTACCCATGGAGTGCGTATCTTTTGGGTAAAATTAATTTAAAATCGGAGTAGGATTGGTAGGGTAATTGGACGAAATTATTTTCGGAATTTTAGGGTTTATGCCCAAATTCTTAGATCTGAAATTACGGCTTCCCCCGAATAAAATATCTGAAATTGGTTGAGGGCTTTTGTTCGTTTCGTCGAGACGATTCCAGAAAAGGTCGCCGATCGAAAAACAACTACCGGACACGGCCGGGATCGGCGAAAAACGCGGCGGCGCGCTAAGGCTCTGTTTGGCCGAAAATTTCCGAAAAATTTTCGAATTTTTTTTTGAAACTCGATTTTTCCCACTCGGATTATGAACCTGGCGGCTCTGATACCACTAAAATGTCACGCCCCGAAACTCGGGTTTGACACCGGCGTCGCTCATCAATCACAAAATCGAAAAACGACCAGCCTCGTAGCACAGTATAAACCGAAACCAGTTTATTTCATAAATTCGCCAAAAATAATCATTGTCTTTACAACTGAATAAATTGAATAAATTGCGGAAGCGTTTACAATTAAAATAAACCTACTAAAATTCTTAAATTCTTGCAGCATAATTCTCGATGTTTAAATAATTTCACTATCCCCAAAATTGATCCGACTCTTCATGCTCAACTTGTTCCTCTGATTTCTCTTCGGATTTATCTGGGAATGTGTAAGGGGTGAGTATTTGGGGAAATACTCAGCAAGTGGGGGCCGATCGAGTACAATAAAAACAACATGCAATTTTCGAAATATACATACCATGCAAACATGATTCATACCACGTGCGCATCATTAACCCGACACTGAGATTCATCTACTTTCAATGGTTTACTGATATCAGTCCCTAATTTTTACTCCTCTAAGGGGACGAGGCCGTATAGCGGTTATCTCCCCCACCGCGTAAGGGTACATATGGTTGGGATTCCCACCCATATCAAGTTGAATTCTCACAGTGTCAAAACATTTACATAATGCCAAAAACATCGTAACCAGAAGAGTGTAGAAGAAGAATTGTACTCGCCCGAATTTTTCAAAAACGAAAATACATGCATAACGAATTTTAATCTTTAAAACAAGCCCACTTACCTTAAACTTCTTGAAGAAAAACGTGAAAACTCCGGTGACTGGACTGCGGCAGCGCTTCGCTGTGTTCGAAAAATCCTAATAACTAGAGGGGGAAATTCTCGAAAATAAGAGAGTAAAAATGGTGTGATTTTCGAGACACTGAGCCCTCCTATTTATAGGGGTTGGCTGCTATCCTGATCGTGTACCAAATCGCGTTTGATTCTGAATCAAATCTTTATCTAAAATCGTGATCAAATCTACATTTATTCTCTATCCTAAATTTCGAAATATATATATATCCCAAGGTAATTTTCGAAATTATGCCTTGCCCAGTCTGTAAAATTTCGACTTTTGTGTCTAATCCCCAATATTCGGTAGATTTTTGACTTCCTAAAATAATAAAAATTATATTTCTTAAATCCCATAAATTTTTTTACTTAAATCCGAAATTATTGGTATTTTTCCACAAATAAGATTTTGATTATTTTTCTTAAAATCCTGGTAGTTGAACTTTTTTTTTCCAGTCTGTAATTATCGCGTAGACTTCTAATGATTTTCGAAAATCCCTAATAATCCTTCCAATATTTCGAAAATCCCATGATAAAATCCTCAAGATTTGATTGGGTTATCTTCTTGCTTAAATCTTTATCCAGGTGTATCAAATCTTAGATCTATATCCGGTAAAATTCTGCAAATCTCAAAATCTGAAAAATAATATACACGGTATTATTTAAATTCTTGAGAAAAATTTATTGTACACGGTAGAATTATCCAATCTAAAAATTACAACCACTATCACGATAAATCGAGATCTCGGATTTTACAATTTCTAGTCGATTTAACCGCGTGTTGATTAATATTTTTGAAGCTAAATTTAATCAATTCTCTTTCGAGTCAAGATTAAACAACAAACATGCAAATAATTGGCCAAATTAAAAGCACGAAATTTATGCAAACATCAATCAATAACATGGAATAATTTTATAAATCAAACACTTCAATGAATAACAAAAATCAATCGTTTGTTCCTATCGTGGTCCCGATCACAAAAGAAAACTACTCCATAAATTCAAAACTAAAATCAAATTTAATAATTGAATTCATGAATAAAACTAAGAAATTAAAAGAGACGAAAAAATCTCAGCGATGGCGCGCAGATCTGCGTGTGAAGCGCGTTGTTTTCTCCCTCGATTTTCTCCCCGAGCCGTTGCCTTCTTCAACAAGTATGAAATCTCCTCTTTTCTTTCAGAAGTCGGCTGCTCTCTCGAATTTTTCTGAACCATTCTTTTGTTCCTCGTTTTGGGTTTTATTCCTTTCCAGATTACGAGCAAATCTTTGCCAAAATCTCGATCTGATATTGCACACACGGACCCCGTGCCTGCATCCAGAGAGGGGTCCGTGTAGGCTCTGGATTTTTTCTTTCTCGAGAATGGCTGACACGGACCCCATGCAGGGGTCCGTCTGGAGATCCGTCCACATACTGTAAGTTGGGTTCTCGGGTGATGAGGGACACGGACCCCGTGTAGGGGTCCGTCAAGGGGTCCGTCGAGGCTCTGTAAATTGCATCTTGGCAACTGAATGGCACGGACCTGTCTCCGGGGTCCGTGCCTGGGTCCGTGTCTCTTCGGCAAAATTCTTCTTTTGTGGTTGAATGACACGGACCCTTACACGGGGTCCGTGTAAGGGTCTGTGTTTGGTTCATGCTTTCTTCCTATTCTTCCGGGTATTTCTGACGTGGCATTGCGGAGTTTGACATTTCTTTCACTTCTTTGGCTTTCCTTCTCTTTTGGTCAAACCTACAATCAGCCAAAATGAAATGAAATAAGCGCAAAACTCGGAATAAAAATGCCAAATAAGCACGAATACGACAAAATAAAATCCCTAAAATGCTATATAATTCGTGCTTATCAACTCCCCCACACTTAACCCTTGTTCGTCCTCGAACAAATTAAACAATAAATAAAGATGAAAATATTTCAGATTCAGAACCCAAGTACCACAATCAAAACTTCTCAATTTGTCAAATCCGTTCACCCCCAGTCAAAAGATCACGCTTCGCAAATCACAAGATTCGTTTTCGTTGCAATTTAAAAATCTAACAGTCACCAGTAAAGATCAACGGAACAAGATGTGTGTAGTGTGCATGTCAGACTCGTACTCATCAGCAGTTACTTGGTTTTAGGATCACTTCTTTTTGTTTGTTATCGAACCGCCCCATATGTTTGACTTTCATACCCCTCTCTACTAAATGTTGAACGACGATGACTAGGTTAATAGGTCTTTTTAAGCTTATAACGTAAGGCCACGGGTCACGGCTACAAAGGAAGGCGTGAGAATCAAAAGTGAGAGAAGATAAAAAAAAAATTAATCCTGTCGCACATTCACTTAACTTTTGACTCATCACCAACTACTGCATTTTCATCATTTTTAGAGCCATGTCGTTTCCTTTCTTTCTCATTGTCCATCAACTTTCACCCACAGATTTTTCGGGTGTTTTCAATACTACACACTTTCTTCCCTTTTCTTTTCTTTTTTTTTTCATGAATAAAGATTCATTGACTCCTTCACACATATTTCTTCAACCCATTGGGGTATTTCAACCATTTCAATGTGTACAGGAAGTTTATTTCTCTCACAAGTGGGTAGGGAAAAGTGTATAGGCTAAACTTCAGGTAGTTGATGTGGGACATTGAATAAATTACGAATGAGGGCTAATCGTGTGTCATAGACACACACCATTCGATTTTTGTATGCTCAAAAAGGGTTACTAGAGACAATAAATGATGTGTCGGTTAGGCTTGAAAGGCTCAAACGGTCCAAAGATCGCCTAAATCATCCCTAAGTCACCATCGTTCGTATTTTCGCTTCGAGGGCTAATCAGACAAGTTCTAGGGTTCGTTGTTCGAAATTTTTTTTTTTTTTTTTTAAGTTCACCTTACACCGATTTACCATTAATGAGCAAAAATCTGACCACGTGCATAGAATGAAATGTTGATACAGAACTAGTTAATCTCTGACTCTCTCCTTGAGACTACGACTCCTCTCATTCAATACTAGGCGTGAAACGATTTCCCGGGTGATCCAAGATCTAACAAATTAATCAGAATATCAAGTGAAACAGGAGTTCGTTGTCTAAAAATAATCTCATCCTACGTGAAAAGTGCTGTTAAGTGTTGTGCAACGATGTGTAACAAAACTGACTCACCCCCACACTTTGAACTCGACACTGCCCTCAGTGTAAAACAATATAAAAAGAACTATCGAGAATGTGAAAGCAAAAACACTTCCCTGGTTAGATGTCGAGTACGTGGTGGACAGAGGTAAAGATCAGCAACTCCTGAAAGAAAGACATCGAATGCACCAAACCCAAAAACGTAAAATGGAAAAGATAAAGCACGCAAACACTTTAATAATCACATGAAATCCAAAATAAGATAAACATCAAGAATAAATATCCCATAGATTCACAACAAAGTACGACTGAAGTGCAAGGGAAATAAAAGAGAGAACATATTCACGCTACCCTACATCCTATCAAAATAACACTACTGCTCCTCGTCTTCGGATCCCAGCTCTAAATTCATGAATTCGTTCAGAGTATCTCTTTCCCAAGGTGGCGCATAGGCGTCGGGAGACTGCTGCTCAAGTCGAGCCAAACGAGTACGGATGTCGTCCATGCAGTCTATCATGGATGAATAGAAGCGGCGCCGGGCTTGTGAGTTGCGCGGTCGAGGGGGTACATCAGCTCTAGGGCCAGCTCGGCCATCCATAGCCGCTTCTTCCTCCAGACGAGGTTTCCAGGCCCGGTCAGCGATGGCAGGGGGAGGCACCGGTGGGTCCCGGGGATGATGACTGATGTGTCGACTCCCAGGATTACGATACCACGCTCCCTGTCGAAAAATGAAGAACATGCCCTGCATGGCCTGAGCAGTGAGCATCTGGGTAGAGGTAGGCATGAATGATGTCTCACCAGTGAAGTCGACACCATGGGCCGCTAAAATCCGAGCTATGATGATGGGGAACGGGGCATACGGCTTTTTATTCTTGGTGGGGTCAGTGTGAGCGACTGAACGCATATGTGAGATGATAATCGACGCCACCGGAATAGCAGGAATGGCCCCCAATCCATTCAACATCTTATCAATGATGTACAGATCCATGTGACGGACCTCATTGTTGCCTGCCTTCCTCGGAATAATGTTGGCCCCAGTGAAATAACAGATCAAACGGTCCAGTAGTGGGATGGACGTCGGGAGGATGCTGGAGCGGGATCCGGTTGGGGTCGTATCGTAGTCGAGGCGGTCCCGTGCCTGTGGGATTCTGTACGTGCTGTCGGAGTGGAAGAAGTCGATCTGGTTGAACTCTACCCAAGGGCCATCATTGGGGACGCCCAAAATTACGGCCAGATAGTCACTAGAGATGTCGATGGGGACGCCTTTTACGTAAGTACGGATCGATGTCAACCCGGTAGTGTCTTTCTCTTCGAAATTGGCATAAAATTGCCACACCAGATCAGGGTAGTATGGCCCGGCTATGTCCAACAGGGGTCCCCACCCAAATTTATTAAACTCTGCCCGGAGTGGCACTTCGGCATCGATACGTGGGTGAATAGATCGCTCCACAATGACAGAATTCCCGTGAAGTGCCGAGTACCATTCAAAATTTTCGAAGGATGTGAATTTGGAAGCATCAAATGATCTCCTGGCTGACCCAGAGGATGAAGAGGCACCGGTTCGAGCGCGCTTACCAGTAATACGACGGGGCGGCATTATAGTGTAAGCAAATATCCCAACAATTCAATATCAAGAATCCAATTAACCAATCTCAAATATCCCGACAAACAAAACACATCAGGAATTAGTTCTCAACAATATACTCCACAATAGGCCCGACGCAATCACGCAAAAATAGTAGCAAGATAATCCAAGAATAAGCAATGCTCGACAAGCTAACAATCTAAGACTTATCCTCACATGTAATCTGAAGTCACGCCCAAAATTCGGAGAACGGAGACGAAGGATAGCCGAGCTTACCGGATAAGGTAAGGTGCGATTGAGCACAAGAGGGAGATGCACGGTGGTGGTTGTGTGCGCGCGGGGTGGCGCCGGTACAGCAGCGACGGGAGGTGGTGATTATCCGGTGGTAATCGGGTGCAGGCGGCGGCGAGTGGTGCGGTGGTGGAGGGAAATTGATTTTGGGGGTTTGGGTTTTCGAGTGAGGGTCTGTGCGATTTTATTCTGAGTTCAGCCGAAAATAGAGGACACGGACCCCGTGCTGGGGTCCGGGTAGAGGTTCGTGCTCCTACTGTATTTCGGCATTTTTGGAAGTGGGTAACACGGACCCCGTGTAGGGGTCCGGGAACGGGTCCGTGGACCTACTGTATAAGAATCGAAATTTTCAAATTTTCACTTTTTTTTTTTTTCAATTAAATCCCTATGCATTCTAGACCCAACACACAATGCAAGTCAGGAAAGAACAATTCGAGACATCTGTACAACAAAATTTAAACGCAACCAAGCACACAAGATGCACGAATTGTACAGAAACTTCCCTGGCCTATTTGACGTTCTGAATCCGTCGTTTTGATAGAATCCCATGCCTTATAAATCCTGCCACCAAGGAATAAATTACCTGCACCACCAAACACTGAGATTAGCTTACGAATAATGCGGTAAAAACAAAAAGAAAGTAAATTAGAACAAATAAAATAAACTAAAGCATGAAAGAAAAATAAAACTAAACACTGGGTTGCCTCCCAGTAAGCGCTAAATTTAGAGTCGATAGCCTGACTGTACTCCCTTGATTCAGTTGGGATCCTGCAGATCCACTGTGGTCGGCTCATCGGGTATGGCACCACCATGATAGACCTTCAGCCTATGTCCATTCACTTTGAAAGCTCCAGTTGCCTCACTAGTGATCTCCACTGTCCCATATGGAAAAACTTGCGTGATGGTGTAAGGACCGGACCACCGAGAACGCAACTTACCTGGCATCAATTTCAGTCGAGAATTATATAATAATACCTGTTGACCCACCAAAAATTCTCGACCGACAATATTCTGATCATGCCAGCGTTTGGTTTTCTCCTTGTAAAGCTTGGCATTCTCGTACGCCTCCAACCTAAACTCATCCAATTCGTTTAGCTGCAGTACTCTCTCGTCACCTGTGGCTTTAGCATCAAAATTCAGAAATTTAGTAGCCCAATAAGCCTTATGCTCAAGTTCGACAGGTAGGTGACATGACTTTCCATACAACAATTTGAAAGGGGACATGCCAATGGGGGTTTTAAAAGCAGTGCGGTAAGCCCAAAGTGCATCGTCGAGTTTCCTAGACCATTCTTTCCTCGAAGCACCGACAGTCTTCTCAAGAATGCGTTTAAGTTCTCGGTTCGAAACCTCGACTTCGCCACTAGTTTGGGGATGGTAAGGTGTAATGCCCGGAAATTTAATCCTAGTAATCTGTAATTATTGATTTATAATTTGATATGATTACGAAAGGATTAATTAGGACACGAAATGAGATTTTACGCGACGGGTGTAATGCTTGGACAGAACTAGTGGCGCCCGAGCGGTAGAAAATGACCGCTCGAGCGCCAATGTTCAAGAAGGAAATGTTCGGGCAGAGAAGGTGGCGCCCGGGCGGTAGTTTATGACCGCCCGAGCGCCAATGCAGATCTATGCGGGCAGAACCCTTCGCGCCCGGGCGGTAGATTCAACCACCCGAGCGCCGAGCTCGCGCCCGAGCGGTAGATTGCCACCGCCTGAGCGCGAGACGTGCTGCAAGACGGGTGTGCCACTTGCCTTCATGCATGTGCGTGGTTATATATATATATAAGAACATGCACATAATTCCTCAGAAATAGAAATCGAGGGTCTCCGGAGGAAAAAGTGAAATTGTGCTTCAAGTTACAATCGATCAAAATCCGTCCGTCTGATTTTGAATCCGACTTCGGTATCGAGTTCCTAACGACGTAGGCTACAACTGGACGTAAGTTTTGCTACGTTTTGACATGCTTTGAATTTATGCTATTGTCAGAATTGAATGGAATTCATATATGATGTTCTTGACATGATAGACATCGTAGAATCGAAGTCAGACTGAGAAACGGACTGATTATGGAATTGTTATGAATTTTTAGGGTATATTGATCTATACCGGATAGATTTGAATTATGATTGGATTATGGATTATACTGGATATAGGTTATGGATCGTAACTAGTATCTGGTGATGTTGTATTGACGGGAATACTGAAATTGTACCGTTATACCGTTGATTTTGAATTAAATCAAGATTTATCAGATTGTTATTGATTCGAGTGGTATATTGACATAAGATTATTGATATTGTCATTACCAGACAGACTGTGAATTCAGGACTTCGACTGAGCCAGAAACCGACGAAAGAAAGGTATAAGTCAATGTGGTATTGGGAGATCGACTTGAGTCGTTTTAGACTTGAGTTTCCCTAAATCACATACTTTACTTTATTGCATTGATATTTGCATTGATTTGACTGATTGTACTTGTTTTCTTGAATTATAGAGGACAGGTGTTAGACGAGTAATCTTGTGACAGAAGTGCCTGATAGTGGTGGAATCGCCACGGGCACATTGCACGATGTCTCAAGATAAAGATATTAGCGATAGAGCTACGGTCCATGACGGTTAGGTCAGGACACCGGATATTTGGTTATATCGAGTAATAGGATTGGGAATTCTTCTATTACGGAATTCGATATAGGAACACCATATTTGGTTATATCGAGTAATAGGAACATAGTTTCTTCTATTACGGAATTCGATATAGGAATACCACATTTGGAAACCGGGATCCCTAGACTAGGATTGAGTCTAGTCTGAATTATGATTGATGTCGACAGTTTAATTTGATATTGTTTATGTTTCAGATTTTGATACATATTCATGTTACCTGATTACATGCTTTATATTGTTTATATGATTGCATGTTTCATTGATTTATACTGGGGATTATATTCTCACCGGTATATCCGGCTGTTGTCTTGTCTGTATGTGTACTTGACAACAGGTGGGACAGGTCCAGGGTCGAAGAGATGAAGAGCTAGATCGTGATTAGAGTGGTGGCACCGGACTTGGACTAGATGTAGGGTTAAACACTTGACTTTAGTTTTAAACCCTAGTTTGAATAAATGTTGAAATACAGGATTTGTATTTTATATACTGATATGTATATATGTTGTATGTCACTACGTTCCGCATTTTAAAAAAAATTTTTAGACCCTGTTTTAATTGATTAATTAGTCCCAATGATGATTAAGAACTTGATTAGCGTCCGGGTCCCCACAACAGGTGGTATCAGAGCGATAGATCCTTGAGATTGGGATAGCAGCTAGGGAGCGGGGTAGAATGAGATTTTCTTTCCTTGCTTTTGATTGCTAGCATGTTTACTGCTTTAATACATGTTACCTGACTTATCTGCTATTGATATGGTATTGTGTATTATGGGAATGGATCAGCTGTAAGATGATCCGAGGAGGCTTGAAACAGGATTATTGTTGGAATTGCTAACCCTTTTGGTTATCAGATATGCCTCCGAGGAGAATGCCAGAACATGGGAGTACCTCGAATCCTCCCATGGATGTGACACCTACAGCAATGGAGAAATTGCTGAAAAGGTTTCAGTCATTTCATCCACCGACTTTGAAAGGTACGGAGAACTCCGTGGAATGTGAAAGTTGGTTGGACGACATTGAATCATTGTTTGACTCTTTGGAGTATACTGAGGAAAAGAGGGTGAAACTGATAATACACCAGTTGCATGACGTTGCTAAACACTGGTGGATCACGACTAGAAGGGCATTGGAACAGAGAGGTACGGCCATTACCTGGAATGTGTTTAAGACTGAATTCTATCTACGGTTCTTTCCAGTTTCTTATAGGAAGGACAAGGGAGCCGAGTTTGCAAACCTGAAACAAGGCCAGTTGAACATTGAGGATTATGTGGCTAAGTTTTCGACACTGCTCCGATTTGCTCCCCACGTAGCTGAACATGATGAGGCCGTAGCAGATCAGTTCATAAATGGCCTAAATCCTGAGATTTTTACGCTGGTAAATACTGGGAGGCCTAACAATTTCACCGATGCCCTGAACAGAGCCAAGGGAGCCGAGACAGGCCTGATGAGGCTGAAAGAGGCTTCGTTTGTGGTTCCAGTATCGAGACAACCACCACCTCCTAGATTTGAAGGTGGCAGCAGTGGTAGCGGAAAGAAGGATTTCTTGAAGGCTAGAGGGAATCAATTCAAGAAATCAGGGACTACTTCGTCCAGTTCGAGTGGCTCTAGACAGACTGGTCAGAGCCAGAGCTATGCAGGACCGTACTATGGTACTTGTGGAGGGAGGCATTCCACAGATCAGTGCCGAGGAGTAGTTGGCAGCTGTCGTATTTGTGGACAGCAAGGACACTTTGCTCGAGTGTGTCCACAGCGAGGTGCCCAGGGATCGCAGGCAGCTGAGTCATCTGGATCAGTAGCTCAGGCAGGTAGACGATCATCTGCCGTTCATACTTTTCAGCCAGTACCGTCTACTCTGTCACAGCAGAGGCCAGGAGGGGGCCAGACCGCGAGCCAGCCTCCTAGACAGCAGGCTCGATTGTTTGCTTTGACTGAGGAGCAAGCACAGGATGCACCTGATGATGTAGTTGCAGGTAACTGTTTTATTTCTGGTTATCCTGCATATGTACTGATTGATACTGGTGCATCAAATACTTTTATATCAGAGCGATTTGCTTTAATGCATTCATTGCCTGTTGAGTCCTTAGCTACTGTAGTATCTGTCACGTCTCCGTTAGGAACAGGTTTGATATCGGTGAAATCTGTGAAATCGTGTATACTGCAGTACGACGGGCATACGATTGATTTAGACTATATTGTTCTTGGTTTATCTGATTTTGATTGTATTGTCGGCATCGACATGTTGACCAAGTACCGAGCTACAGTCGATTGTTTCCACAAGATAGTTCGATTCAGACCTGAGATGGCTGAGGAGTGGAAATTTTATGGTAAGGGTTCTAGAGCTAGAATTCCTTTGATATCTGCCATAAATATGACTCGATTATTGCAGAAGGGAGCGGATGGATTCCTGGTATATTCAGTTGACTTACTGAAAACGAGCCCAGCATTGGCGGATTTGCCAGTGGTGTGTGAGTTTGCTGATGTCTTTCCAGACGAGATTCCTGGATTGCCTCCGATTCGAGAGATAGACTTCAGCATTGAGTTAATGCCAGGAACAGTTCCGATTTCAAGAGCCCCCTACAGAATGGCACCGATCGAGTTGAAAGAGTTGAAAGAACAATTGGAGGATTTACTAGCCAAGGGATATATCAGACCGAGTGTATCTCCTTGGGGTGCTCCAGTATTGTTCGTAAGGAAGAAAGACGGGTCGATGAGACTTTGTATCGACTACCGGCAACTGAACAAGGCAACGGTAAAGAATAAATATCCATTGCCTCGTATTGATGATCTGTTTGATCAGTTGCAGGGTTCATCTGTGTATTCCAAGATCGACTTGAGATCTGGATACCATCAACTGAGAGTCAGGGATTCTGATATCTCAAAGACAGCATTCAGAACCAGGTATGGACACTATGAATTTATTGCCATGCCATTTGGTTTGACGAATGCACCGGCGGTATTTGTGGGATTGATAAACCGCGTCTTTCAGAAATACTTAGATGATTTTGTTATCATATTCATTGATGACATATTGATTTATTCAAAGAATATGATTGAGCATGCTAATCATCTGAGGACTGTGTTGAGAATTTTAAGGGCAGAGAAACTGTATGCTAAATTGTCGAAATGCGAGTTTTGGCTGAAACAGGTTGTGTTTTTGGGTCACATTGTATCGGGAGACGGTATATCAGTTGATCCCAGTAAGGTTGAAGCCGTGATGAGTTGGCCGAGACCTACATCTGTGCCAGAAATTCGCAGTTTTATGGGTTTGGCAGGATATTATCGCCGATTCATTAAAGATTTCTCGAGTATAGCCAAACCGATTACACAATTAACTCAGAAGAATGTTCCATTCGTGTGGACAGAAGACTGTGAATCCAGTTTTCTTGAGTTGAAAAAGAGACTGACCAGTGCGCCTGTGTTGACGATTCCTTCAGGCACTGGTGGATTTGTCGTTTATTGTGATGCATCTCACCGAGGGTTGGGATGTATACTGATGCAGCGAGGGCATGTCATTGCCTATGCCTCTAGACAATTGAAACCACATGAGACCCGTTACCCAATTCATGATCTTGAATTGGCAGCCATTGTCTTTGCTTTAAAGATATGGCGACATTATCTGTACGGCGAGAAATTTGAGATATATTCTGATCACAAAAGCTTGAAATATCTGTTTTCGCAATCAGAGCTGAATATGAGACAGCGGAGATGGCTGGATTTATTAAAAGACTTTGATTGTGAGATTAAATATTATCTAGGAAAGTCCAATGCAGCAGCAGATGCGCTGAGTCGAAAGGTATGTGCACTATCCTTATCGACAATAGGTGTCTCGAATTTGATAGAGGACTGCTGTTTGTCTGGATTAGTTTTTGAAACAGATTGTCAGCCTCTGAGATTATGTGCGAGTCGAGCTGAACCAGAATTGATAGTGAGAATCAAAGAGGCACAGAAAATTGATCAGAATGTACAGAATTCGATTGCTATGGTCAGAGCTGGTCATCGATCGGAATATCAGGTTCGAAATGGTATTTTGTATGTGAATAATCGGATTGTTGTGCCAAATGTTTCAGAATTGAGACAGCGAATACTGACAGAAGCACACAACAGTCGTTTTAGCATTCATCCTGGTGGTAGGAAAATGTACAATGATTTAAAGACACAGTATTGGTGGAAACAAATGAATCTGATGTGACTGAATTTGTAGCCAAGTGTCTGAATTGCCAACAGGTGAAAGCTGAGAGAAAGAAACCAGGAGGATTGTTACAGAGTTTGTCCATTCCTGAATGGAAATGGGATCATATTTCCATGGATTTTGTGACACAGTTGCCGAGATCCTCCCGAGGTTGTGATGCGATTTGGGTCGTGATTGATCGATTGACCAAATCTGCATGTTTTATTCCATACAAGATGACATATAGATATGATCAGATGGCTGATATCTATGTCCGAGAAGTGATTAGATTGCATGGAGTGCCGAAGTCGATTGTTTCAGACCGTGATCCTCGGTTAACTTCGCACTTCTGGCAGAGTTTGCAGCAAGCTCTTGGTACGAAATTACATTTGAGTACCGCATATCATCCACAGACTGACGGACAGTCAGAGCGTACGATCCAGACATTGGAAGATATGCTGAGAGCTATAGTGCTGGATTTTAGCACTAATTGGCAAGAAGCATTGCCACTTTGTGAGTTTTCGTACAACAATAGCTATCAAACGAGTATTGAGATGGCTCCATTCGAAGCGTTGTACGGAAAGAAGTGTCGATCCCCACTGTATTGGGATGACATCTCTGAAGTTCCTGAGACTGGACCTGATATGATCAGAGATATGACTGAAAAAGTGAAACTGATTCAGAGGAAAATGAAGGCAGCCCAAGATCGACAAGCCAAATATGCCAACCTCAGACGACGACCGTTGGTATTTGAGGCTGGAGAACGAGTATTTTTGAAAATTTCACCTTTCAGAGGAGGAGTCAGATTTGGCAAGAAAGGGAAATTGTCTCCTCGATATGTTGGTCCTTACGAAATTCTTGAAAAGATAGGAGATCGTGCCTATCGACTTGCATTGCCGCCTTCATTATCTGGAATACATGATGTCTTTCATGTATCTATGCTGCGGAAATATCTCCCTGATGATTCTCACGTGATTCAGCCAGACGAGACCGAGCTAGATGAGACATTGAGTTATGTCGAGAAACCGATCAGGATTATTGATCATAAAGAAAAACAGCTCAGAACAAAGATGATTCCTCTTGTGAAAGTTCAATGGACTCGTCATGGCGTTGAAGAAGCCACTTGGGAGACTGAATCTGATATGAGACAGGAATTCCCAGCCTTGTTTACTTGATGTAAATTCCTTATACAGTTTTTTATATACTCCTGTTTGATATGATAGATTGCTTGTGATTTCGAGGACGAAATCGTACCTTAGGGGGGGAGGAATGTAATGCCCGGAAATTTAATCCTAGTAATCTGTAATTATTGATTTATAATTTGATATGATTACGAAAGGATTAATTAGGACACGAAATCAGATTTTACGCGACGGGTGTAATGCTTGGACAGAACTAGTAGCGCCCGAGCGGTAGAAAATGACCGCTCGAGCGCCAATGTTCAAGAAGGAAATGTTCGGGCAGAGAAGGTGGCGCCCGGGCGGTAGTTTATGACCGCCCGAGCGCCAATGCAGATGTATGCGGGCAGAACCCTTCGCGCCCGGGCGGTAGATTCAACCGCCCGAGCGCCGAGCTCGCGCCCGAGCGGTAGATTGCCACCGCCCGAGCGCGAGACGTGCTGCAAGACGGGTGCGCCACTTGCCTTCATGCATGTGCGTGGTTATATATATATATATATGATAAGTGCATTTTGTGCACTTAAATTATTCTTATATTTCATACATATTGTTAGTCTTTTTCGGGCGGAATTACGCGTTTTTGTTATTATTGATGTGATTGCAGGAATCTAGGTGAGACCACTGAAAGGGCGTGAAAAGGAGCGAAGATGGTGCCTAGTAGAAGAAATGTGAGCCAAGCGAGCAATGGAATGCAGAAGCACCCGCGCACATGCGCCTCCCAAAGTCGCGCACATGCGTGAACCATACAGTGAGCAGCGCGCATATGCGCCGCTCATGGCGCGCATATGCGCGAGAGAGAACAGGCGAGTCCAGACAGCATCGCGCACATGCGCCACCCAAGGTCGCGCACATGCGCGACCCATCCAGAGAGCAGCGCGCATATGCGCCGCTCATGGCGCGCATATGCGCGCAGGAAGGAAGCAATGCACAGGAGACCCGCGCATATGCGCGAGTCTGTACCGCGCATATGCGCGCCGCGCGAGCGTTCAGAATAAATAAGTTTTTCGCGTGGATTTTAGGGGTTCCGAAAAATTCTGAGCGCGGCCGTGATACCACTCGAGAGAAAGGAGAAAAAGTGAGAGCGCACGGAGCACGGGACGCGAAGAACGGAGATAGAAGACGTTGAATCCGGACACGGAGAAGCTCTTCCATCTCTCGCCTACACGTTCTTAATTCGGTTTCTTGCTTTTATGTTTTTAATGATTACAAACAGGTTTTGTGGTGATTTAAATTCGAGCATGAACTAATTTCTATTTTCTAGAGATTGATGTAGTCGTGGTTGAACCTATGTGAACGACGATTTGAATTTTCATTGAATTATTTCATCGTGTTTATTTGTGATTTCTTGTTCTTAATGCTTTTGAATTACTGGCCATAATTCGATTGATTACATAATTGAAATCTAACACTCGACATAGGGGATTGAAATTAGGACAGAAGAAATCACATCGTTAGAAATTTATAACGTGCAAAAGACGTATAACTCTGACGAATCCATAAAAGAACCTTGTTTACATTTATTACGTGTTACGTGATTTTGAATAGACATATTAAAATCAGTAATAGGTAGTACATTTCTATTTATCACTCGACAGAGGGAATAGAAAATATTGTGAGTTCTTGGTTAATACGCATGGTGCAATTTAATTAAATGTTGATCAATGTTAATCTAGCATAGGGGAGACTCGACGAAATCATATCTCTAGATTTATTTTCTCAGTGAATTGTCTGCTGCGTGCTAGAATTACAGGAATTGTTATTTTATTTGAATTGATTACAAACCAATTTTTCGATTTGTCTAAATAAAGTGAGCTATGTCAATTATGGTAATTAATATACAACTTTGAATAATTACTCCTCGTGGGATCGATATCCGTACTCTAACCAGTACTAAAACTTGACACCGTATACTTGCGGAAGTGAAAACACGCAACAATATATAAGAACATGCACATAATTCCTCAGAAAGAGAAATCGAGGGTCTCCGGAAGAAAAAGTGAAATTGTGCTTCAAGTTACAATCGATCAAAATCCGTCCGTCTGATTTTGAATCCGACTTCGGTATCGAGTTCCTAACGACGTAGGCTACAACTGGACGTAAGTTTTGCTACGTTTTGACATGCTTTGAATTTATGCTATTGTCAGAATTGAATGGAATTCATATATGATGTTCTTGACATGATAGACATCGTAGAATCGAAGTCAGACTGAGAAACGGACTGATTATGGAATTGTTATGAATTTTTAGGGTATATTGATCTATACCGGATAGATTTGAATTATGATTGGATTATGGATTATACTGGATATAGGTTATGGATCGTAACTAGTATCTGGTGATGTTGTATTGACGGGAATACTGAAATTGTACCGTTATACCGTTGATTTTGAATTAAATCAAGATTTATCAGATTGTTATTGATTCGAGTGGTATATTGACATAAGATTATTGATATTGTCATTACCAGACAGACTGTGAATTCAGGACTTCGACTGAGCCAGAAACCGACGAAAGAAAGGTATAAGTCAATGTGGTATTGGGAGATCGACTTGAGTCGGTTTAGACTTGAGTTTCCCTAAATCACATACTTTACTTTATTGCATTGATATTTGCATTGATTTGACTGATTGTACTTGTTTTCTTGAATTATAGAGGACAGGTGTTAGACGAGTAATCTTGTGACAGAAGTGCCTGATAGTGGTGGAATCGCCACGGGCACATTGCACGATGTCTCAAGATAAAGATATTAGCGATAGAGCTACGGTCCATGACGGTTAGGTCAGGACACCGGATGTTTGGTTATATCGAGTAATAGGATTGGGAATTCTTCTATTACGGAATTCGATATAGGAACACCATATTTGGTTATATCGAGTAATAGGAACATAGTTTCTTCTATTACGGAATTCGATATAGGAATACCACATTTGGAAACCGGGATCCCTAGACTAGGATTGAGTCTAGTCTGAATTATGATTGATGTCGACAGTTTAATTTGATATTGTTTATGTTTCAGATTTTGATACATATTCATGTTACCTGATTACATGCTTTATATTGTTTATATGATTGCATGTTTCATTGATTTATACTGGGGATTATATTCTCACCGGTATATCCGGCTGTTGTCTTGTCTGTATGTGTACTTGACAACAGGTGGGACAGGTCCAGGGTCGAAGAGATGAAGAGCTAGATCGTGATTAGAGTGGTGGCACCGGACTTGGACTAGATGTAGGGTTAAACACTTGACTTTAGTTTTAAACCCTAGTTTGAATAAATGTTGAAATACAGGATTTGTATTTTATATACTGATATGTATATATGTTGTATGTCACTACGTTCCGCATTTTAAAAAAAAAATTTAGACCCTGTTTTAATTGATTAATTAGTCCCAATGATGATTAAGAACTTGATTAGCGTCCGGGTCCCCACATAAGGTGTGGCCACCTTATGTCGGACCCCATACTTAGCCAATAGACTGTCAAACTGACGATTACAAAAATGAGTACCCCCATCGCTAATGATGGCTCTAGGTGTGCCAAAACGTGAGAAAATATTTTTCATAAGAAATTGAACGACAACCCTAGAGTCATTAGTTTTGCATGCAGCTGCCTCAACCCACTTAGATACATAGTCTACAGCCACTAAAATATACTTGTTCCCAAAAGAAACCGGGAACGGCCCCATGAAATCTATACCCCAAACATCAAATATCTCACATACCAAAATATTATTAAGAGGCATTTCATGTCTTCTAGAGATATTACCTGTGCGCTGACAATTTGAACATTTTGTAACATACTCATGCGCATCCTTAAACAAAGTAGGCCAATAAAAGCAAGACTAGAGGACTTTGGACGCAGTTCTAGTTGCTCCAAAATGGCCCCCAGCCGGACCAGCATGACAATGAAACAAAATTTCACTTACCTCTTCTTGGGGGATACATCTACGAATTATACCGTCTGCACATATTCTAAACAAATAAGGGTCCTCCCACAAATAATATTTCAAATCAGAGAAAAATTTCTTCTTTTGCTGATATGTCAAATGGGGAGGAATGAACTTACTTGATAGATAATTAACAAAATCGGCATACCATGGTAGACTGTTGATCGCAAACAGTTGCTCGTCTGGGAAATCATCGCGAATAATTTCATTACATGTACTTGGATTCTCCAATCGCGAGAGATGGTCTGCAACTTGGTTCTCTGTCCCCTTCCTATCGATTATCTTCAAGTCAAATTCCTGCAACATAAGAACCCAACGAATTAGTCTTGGTTTTGCGTCCTTTTTAGCCATCAAATATTTTAAGGCTGAATGATCAGTATGCACGACAACTTTGCTCCCTATCAGATACGATCTAAACTTATCAAGAGCAAAAACCACGGCAAGAAGTTCCTTCTCTGTAGTGGCATAGTTCATTTGGGCAGCTGACAGGGTCATACTAGCATAGTAGATGACATGAATGCATTTATCCCGCTTTTGTCCCAACACTGCCCCTAGAGCTGTGTCACTTGCGTCACACATCACCTCAAATGGCTACCCCCAATCAGGTGCTATCATCACTGGTGCGGTGATCAACTTCTCCTTCAGGACCTGAAATGCATGCACACACTCAGCAGAAAAATCAAACTTCACATCTTTTATCAGTAAATTGGTCAGTGGCTTAGAAATGCAGGAAAAATCTTTGATAAAACGTCTATAAAACCCTGCATGTCCTAAAAAACTACGCACTCCTCGGATGTTTGTGGGGGCAGGGAGTTTCTCTATCACTTCAATCTTAGCCTTATCGACCTCAATCCCCTTTTCAGAAATTTTGTGCCCCAACACTATCCCCTCTCTCACCATAAAGTGGCATTTTTCCCAGTTCAGCACCAAATTTGACTCCTCACATCTCTCCAAAACTTTAGACAAATTAATCAGACAAGTATCGAATGAAGAGCCAAATACAGAAAAATCGTCCATAAATATTTCAATGAAATCCTCAATCATATCATGGAAAATTGCCATCATGCATCGTTGGAAGGTTGCTGGTGCATTACATAGACCGAATGACATTCGTTTATATGCAAATGTTCCATAAGGACAAGTAACAGTGGTTTTCTCCTTATCTTCAGGGTCAATAGGAATTTGCATATAACCTGAATAACCATCCAGGAAACAGTAAAAAGGATGCCCAGCTAACCTTTCCAACATTTGATCAATAAAAGGGAGGGGGAAGTGGTCTTTACGGGTGGCGTCATTAAGTTTTCTATAATCAATGCAAACACGCCACCCTGTAACAGTTCTAGTAGGGATTAATTCATTATTTTCATTCTTGACAACAGTGATCCCACCTTTTTTCGGAACTACTTGCACTGGACTAACCCACCTACTATCAGAAATCGGGTAAATAATACCTGCGTCCAGTAGCTTAATCACCTCTTTCTTTACCACCTCTTGCATAGCTGGGTTCAGTCGTCTTTCAGGTTGGGTAAAAGTCTTGTGGTCAGCCTCCATCAGAATTTTGTGCATGCACATGGATGAACTGATCCCCTTGATGTCTGCAATGCTCCAACCTATTGCTTTGATATTATCCCTCAGAACTCGCAGCAGCTTTTCTTCCTCCAAACCTGTCAAAATAGATGAGACAATTACTGGCAGTTTATCATTGTCAAGCAAAAATAAATATTTCAAATGAGAAGGAAGAGGTTTCATCTCTAAGATTGGGGCTTCTTCAATGGATGACCTTAAAGGTCTTGGGACATGCCCAAGCTCCCCAATCCTAGAGTTTACCGTTCTCGAAATCGGTCTGCCTGCTTCCAGATAAAGCATGTATTCCTTAATATCCTCATTCTCCAACTCTCTTGAACATGAATCAGTCAAACAAAACTCCAAAGGATCTTCACCTATCAGTACCTGCAAACCACACTCAACAAGTTCGTCAGTAGCATCAATTCTAAAACAATCAGATTTATCATTAGGATATTTGATGGACTGAAAAACATTAAACACCACACTCTCATCATTCAGTCTCAATACCAACTCACCCTTTTGTACATCTATCAGAGCTTTCCCAGTGGCTAAAAATGGTCTTCCTAAAATTAGAGGAATCTCACGATCCTCTTCCATGTCTAACACAACAAAATCCACTGGAAAAATAAACTTGTCAACTTTCACCAACACATCCTCTACAAATCCCCTAGGAAATTTAATTGATCTATCAGCTAACTGTAGAGAAATTGTAGTTGGTTTCACTTCACCTATCCCTAGCTTCTCAAAACATGAATAAGGCATCAAGTTAATGCTTGCACCTAAATCACACAAAGCTTTAGCAAAAAATGAAGTTCCTATGGTACATGGAATAGAGAAACTACCTGGATCCTTAAGCTTTGGAGGTAATTTATTTTGTAAAATAGCAGAACATTCCTCCGAAAGCTTAACTGTCTCAAAGTCAACCAATTTCCTCTTGTTTGATAAGATTTCTTTAAGAAATTTTGCATATGAGCGCATTTGAGCTAAAGCTTCTGCAAATGGGATATTTATGTGTAGCTTTTTGAAAATCTCAAGGAATTTTGAAAATTGAGTATCCAATTGCAGTTGTTTAGCTCTTTGGGGAAAGGGAAGCGAATTAATATCAACATTGGAGTTCAAGTTTAGGGACTTACCTTTCTCCTTCGTGTCATTGGATCCTTGCTTTGATGACTCCTTCTCCTTCGCATAATTATCGACATCAACTACCCCTTGCTTTATGGGAGACGTCACCGTGACTGCATTGACACCTTTAGGATTCTTTTCCGTGTCACTGGGTAGTGAACCCGGAGCTCGTGTAGCCATCTGTGTCGCTAGCTGCCCTAGTTGAGTCTCCACTCTTTGCATCATGGCATCATGATTTTGCCATCTCATCTCATTCCCTGCTATGTACTTTGCAAGCATGTCCTCAAGGTTTGACTGTAGTGACCCGTTCCAGAATCACCTACTAATCAGAACTTAAGCATGCAAAATTTATATTAAAAACTGAATCAGGTAAACAGCGGAATAAGTAATACAACCCAATCGAAACTGTAAGTACAAAAATACTTAAACAACCAGATCGAACTAAATCCAAGAATAAATACCAACAACTACGAATCAACCTCTGCCAGCACCCTGTCCACTCCCTCCTGGACCGTCCAACCTGAGACCTGCCCCATCGAATAGGGTGTCCAAAACAGAGATAAACCGAGGACGTGAGCATAAAACGCTCAGCACCGAAAGCATGAGTATACAAGACTATGACATGCATGTATGCAAAATGTACTGGATACCAGGATCTGGGTATAACGAAATACTGCTCAGGCAAATGACGTCAAGGTATGTAGCACTCTGCGCCGTCGCACCAGGAGGTGGCTCCCATACCAAAATAAACCTGTGGATATACCGGTGACCTGACCACCGTCGGCCAACGGGGTCCAACCATCCACAACAAACGAGGGCTGAGCACCCTCTCAACAGGCTATCTCAAAGATAATCAGGCTCAACATGATTATGCAAATGCCGCATAATAAACCATGCATCATATGACAGATAATAATGCATCATATAAACATGCAACACATAGTAAAGCATACTCAATCCTGCTATCTCGGATAGTACTTTCGTACCTCAAATCAGTAGATCCTAGCAATCAGCCCTAGAATCAAGTCCGCGTCCGTAGTCAGCCCACTGATGCCGCTAGCTCCCAACTAGAGCACAGCTCCGCTACAAAACCAGTAGCTCCTCGCTAGTGCCTAAACCTCGGGAAAAGACTAGAAACCTATCAGAAACGACTAAAACGCTCTGGAACACTCGGAATTGGCGAGGGAATAGTGAAGCCTCGCGCCTCTATTTATAGACAACGATCGGACGATCCGTTCCACTTCGGACGATCCGAACCACTTCGGACGATCCGATCCGGTACTCTTCGGACGATCCGAACACTGATCGGACGATCCGAATCCCTGCATGTCTTCCACGTGTCCAGCCACCTGCATGTCTTCCACGTGTCCAGCCACCTGTCTCGGACGGTCCGAACTCTGATCGGACGATCCGAACCCTGACCGGTCCTTCCGATCCCTGATCGGACGATCCGATCTCTGATCGGACGATCCGAACCATGATCGGTCCTTCCGATCCCACCGAAATAGAATTTATCCAATAATTAACTCAAATTAGGTATCGGGATACTACATTCTTCCCCCCTAAAAAGGATTTCGTCCGCGAAATCAAGTCTGAAGAATGACAATTCTGAACATCAATACATTCAACTTAAGAATGAATTACAATTGAAAGTACAACTGAAATTACAATCATAACTGAAGTACTACAACTAGAACAACTCTGGATGCTCTGACCGCATGCGACTCTCTAGCTCCCAAGTAGCTTCTTCAGTACCTCGGCGCTGCCACTGCACTAAGACAAGAGGAATAGTCTTATTCCGCAGTACCTTATCCTTCCGGTCTAAGATCGAAACCGGTCTTTCCACAAAAGACAAATCCGGATTCAGCTGAACTTCTGTCGGATGCAAAACATGAGACTCATCCGCTACGTATCGTCTTAACAAGGACACATGAAACACATTGTGAACACTAGACAGATACGGTGGCAAAGCTAATCTGTAGGCCAAATCTCCCACGCATTCTAAGATCTCAAAAGGGCCAATGAATCTCGGAGATAGCTTACCCTTGAGTCCAAACCTCAGAATCCTCCGAAAAGGTGATACCTTGAGAAACACTTTCTCGCCTGCATCAAAATGAAGAGGTCTGCGCTTGGTGTTCGCATAACTTGCTTGTCGATCCTGAGCAGTCTTAATCCGCTGTTTGATCACAAGAACTTTGTCCATGGCCTGCTGAATCAATTCTGGACCCTCGACCTGTCGTTCTCCGACTTCCTCCCAGAACAAAGGAGTACGACAACGTCGACCATACAATGCTTCAAACGGAGACATACCAATACTCCTATGAAAACTGTTGTTGTATGCAAACTCTATCAGTGGCAGATGATCCTGCCAAGCTGGCCCGAAATCCATCACACAAGATCTCAACATATCTTCAAGAGTACGAATAGTCCTCTCTGACTGACCGTCAGTCTCTGGGTGATACGCAGTACTCAAACTCAAGGTAGTGCCCAAAGCTTGCTGAAAGCTGCCCCAAAATCTAGATGTAAATCGAGGATCTCTGTCACTAACGATACTCACGGGCACACCGTGAAACCGTACAATCTCCTGAATGTACAACCGTGCCATCCGATCGAAAGTGAAATCTCTGTTATACGGAAGAAAATGGGCAGACTTAGTAAGCCGATCCACTACCACCCAGATAGCATCTTTATTTCCCACAGACATAGGCAAGTGAGTCACGAAGTCCATCGTGATATGCTCCCACTTCCACTCCGGAATAGGAAGATTCTGCAATAACCCTCCAGGTCGTCGATACTCAGCCTTCACCTGCTGACAGACTAGGCACTTGGAGACATACTGATAAACATTACGTTTCATACCTTTCCACCAAAATCGAGTCCTCAAATCCTTATACATCTTGTTGCTCCCCGGATGAACACTCAACTTGCTACGATGAGCCTGGGATAAAATCTCCTCCCTCAAAGTGTCATCTTCCGGTACAACAACACGACCAGATAAACACAAAAGACCCTCAGACTGATAGTGGAATCCAGAAGCATTATCTCCATCAGCCAACCGAGCTAATTTCTGAACCTTAGAATCAGACATCTGAGCATCTCTAATCCGAGAATACAGAACTGGCTCAGACAAAATAGTAGCTACACGGATACCGTCGGTTCCCTTCCGATGCTTACAATTGAATCCCATCGAACAGAAATCCTGAATAATCTCAGATACAGCACAAGTCTGAAGAGCAGACAATCTCACCTTCCGACTAAGAGCATCGGCCGTGAGATTCGCAGATCCTGGATGATACTTGATCTCACAATCATAATCCTTGAGTAGATCCATCCAACGACGCTGACGCATGTTCAACTCAGCCTGAGTGAACAGATACTTCAAACTCTTATGATCAGTGAAAATCTCAAATCGCTCACCATACAGATAATGGCGCCAGATTTTCAAAGCAAAAACGATCGCTGCTAATTCCAGATCATGAACAGGATAGTTTTCCTCATGAGACTTCAACTGTCTCGACGCATAAGCAATCACATGCTCATTCTGCATCAGAACACACCCTAGTCCCTGCAAAGAAGCATCGGTGTAGACACTGAAACCACCAGATCCAGACGGTAAAGCCAAAACAGGCGCAGATGTCAAACGTCTGCGAAGTTCCAGAAAACTCTCTTCGCACTCTGATGTCCACTCAAATGAAACATCTTTCCGAGTGAGCTGAGTGAGTGGCTTAGCAATCTGAGAGAAGTTGACAATGAAACGGCGATAATACCCAGCCAATCCCAGAAAACTGCGGATCTCGGCTACTGTCGTTGGACGCGACCAGTTCAATACCGCTTCCACCTTGCTCGGGTCAACTGAAACTCCCTTGCTAGAAATGACATGACCAAGGAATACAACTCTGTCAGTCCAAAACTCACATTTACTCAACTTCGCATAAAGCTGATTCTCGCGAAGTGTCTGCAAAATAATCCTTAAGTGTTGTACGTGTTCTTGCTGATTATGCGAATAGATTAAGATATCATCTATAAACACCACAACAAACTTATCCAAGAAATCCCGAAATACCCGATTCATCAGATCCATAAAAACTGCTGGTGCATTCGTCACCCCAAAAGGCATAACCAGAAACTCATAATGCCCGTACCGGGTCCTGAATGCAGTCTTCGATATGTCTCCCTGATGAACTCGAAGCTGATGATAACCAGACCTTAAATCAATCTTGGAATATACAGAGGTACCTTGCAGTTGATCAAATAAATCATCAATCCGTGGCAACGGATACTTATTCTTTATCGTAGCACGATTCAACTGCCGATAATCTATGCAGAGCCGCATAGAACCATCCTTCTTTTTGACGAAAAGAACTGGTGCTCCCCACGGGGACACACTGGGTCGAATATACCCCTTGTCAAGAAGATCTTGCAACTGCTGTTTCAATTCCTGCATCTCTGATGGAGCTAAACGATAAGGAGCTCTAGAGATTGGTGCCGTGCCTGGCACTAAATCAATGCCGAAATCCACTTCCCGAACGGGAGGAAAACCAGGAATCTCCTCGGGAAAAACATCCGGAAACTCGCAAACCACTGGAATGTCACTGATACCGACACTAACTGCGGACGAATCAATAGCATAGATAAGGTAGCCTTCCCCGCCCGACTCTAAAGCACGACAGGCTTT
This sequence comes from Primulina eburnea, assembly GCF_022965805.1. Classification (NCBI taxonomy): domain Eukaryota; kingdom Viridiplantae; phylum Streptophyta; class Magnoliopsida; order Lamiales; family Gesneriaceae; genus Primulina; species Primulina eburnea. The sequence continues at coordinate 6,672,757 of NC_133107.1, forward strand.
CAGAGCAGAAACCACAGGCATCGGGGGTCGCGCTCCCTCTCCATAGAAAAACCAACTGTCGCCCTCAATTGGACGAAACTGCACAAACTTCTGATAACAGTCCACAGTAGCTCTAAACACAGTCAGCACATCTATTCCCAGAATGCAATCAAAATCCTCCATCGCAAGAATCATCAAATTAGCAGTTAAAATATTTCCCTCAAATTCTAGAGGACAACCCATAACTAGACGTTTAGCTAACACCGAATGACCCATCGGTGTGGAAACAGATACCACAACGTCCAAGGAAGTGAAAGGTAACGCATTACGCTTAGCAAATCTAGCAGATATGAACGAATGCGATGCACCAGTATCAATGAGAACGTAAGCAGGTAATCCACATAATAAAAAGATACCTGCGATAACTCTCTCGTTCTCTTCAGCAGCCTGATCCTGGTTAAGAGCAAAGACCTGCCCTTGAGTACGCGGTCGGAGGTTAGAACCCTGAGTAGACCGTCCCTGCTGTGGCCTCTGATGAACTGAAGCCTGAGAACCAGATCCTGATCCTCCGCCTGTCTGTGGACAATCTCTCTTCATGTGCCCCATCTCACCGCACCTGTAACAAGCACCCGCAACCTTGCGACAACGCTCCGTCGGATGATCCTTCCCGCAATTATGACACGGGCCTTTCTTCCTCCCAAAATGGTGAACTCCTCCAGATCCAGAGGAAGAAGAAGTAGATCCAGCCTTCTTAAATGTTTGGGCGCGGGGACCCAAAGAACTAGTAGGACGAGCAGACTGCATGGCTCGACCTCTCAGCAAACTGCCCTCAGCCTGGCGACATCGGTTCACAAGACCCTCATACGATGTCGGATCATCACAGACAACAACCCGATCATAAATCTCCTGATTGAGGCCCTGGAGAAAATGGTTATACTTGGCCATAGCATTATCACTGACATGTGGAACATACGGAAGCAACTCAAAGAACTTCTGTTGATACTCATCAACAGACAAACTCCCCTGTTTCAGATTGATCAACTCAATCGCCTTGGTCTGCAGAAGAGCTGGCGGAAAGTAAAGCAGCATGAAAGCGGCTCGGAAATCGGCCCAAAGAACTCGACCCTGTCGCTGAACTATCGGTGCAGAGGTAGACCTCCACCACTTACGCGCACCACCCTCCAGCAAGAAATCAAGGGTATCAATTTGCTGCTCCGCCGAGCACTGAAAAGTCTTGAAGCAGCTCTCCATCCTCTCAAGCCAATTCTCCGCAACATCCGGAGTCTCACCGCCCGAAAGAGGTTTCGGCCCCATCTGCAAGAACCGATGCATACTAAAACTCCGAGGCTCATCACGACGGTGTTGACGACGTTCTCGATGCTCTCGGCGACGCTCCCGATCGTCGCGGTCTCCCCAGCGTCCAACGCTGCCATGACTACTAGCATCGTCGTCATAACCAGACATCTCTCGCTACAAAAGTTACCAGAGATTAAACCCAAAAGAACAGTTCTAAATCCCAAAATCTCAATGCATGCTCTGATACCATAAATGTAGTGACCCGTTCCAGAATCACCTACTAATCAGAACTTAAGCATGCAAAATTTATATTAAAAACTGAATCAGGTAAACAGCGGAATAAGTAATACAACCCAATCGAAACTGTAAGTACAAAAATACTTAAACAACCAGATCGAACTAAATCCAAGAATAAATACCAACAACTACGAATCAACCTCTGCCAGCTCCCTGTCCACTCCCTCCTGGACCGTCCAACCTGAGACCTGCCCCATCGAATAGGGTGTCCAAAACAGAGATAAACCGAGGACGTGAGCATAAAACGCTCAGCACCGAAAGCATGAGTATACAAGACTATGACATGCATGTATGCAAAATGTACTGGATACCAGGATCTGGGTATAACGAAATACTGCTCAGGCAAATGACGTCAAGGTATGTAGCAATCTGCGCCGTCGCACCAGGAGGTGGCTCCCATACCAAAATAAACCTGTGGATATACCGGTGACCTGACCACCGTCGGCCAACGGGGTCCAACCATCCACAACAAACGAGGGCTGAGCACCCTCTCAACAGGCTATCTCAAAGATAATCAGGCTCAACATGATTATGCAAATGCCGCATAATAAACCATGCATCATATGACAGATAATAATGCATCATATAAACATGCAACACATAGTAAAGCATACTCAATCCTGCTATCTCGGATAGTACTTTCGTACCTCAAATCAGTAGATCCTAGCAATCAGCCCTAGAATCAAGTCCGCGTCCGTAGTCAGCCCACTGATGCCGCTAGCTCCCAACTAGAGCACAGCTCCGCTACAAAACCAGTAGCTCCTCGCTAGTGCCTAAACCTCGGAAAAAGACTAGAAACCTATCAGAAACGACTAAAACGCTCTGGAACACTCGGAATTGGCAAGGGAATAGTGAAGCCTCGCGCATCTATTTATAGACAACGATCGGACGATCCGTTCCACTTCGGACGATCCGAACCACTTCGGACGATCCGATCCGGTACTCTTCGGACGATCCGAACACTGATCGGACGATCCGAATCCCTGCATGTCTTCCACGTGTCCAGCCACCTGCATGTCTTCCACGTGTCCAGCCACCTGTCTCGGACGGTCCGAACTCTGATCGGACGATCCGAACCCTGACCGGTCCTTCCGATCCCTGATCGGACGATCCGATCTCTGATCGGACGATCCGAACCATGATCGGTCCTTCTGATCCCACCGAAATAGAATTTATCCAATAATTAACTCAAATTAGGTATCGGGATACTACATTGACTTGCCATCTTGTGGCTTGAAACCAGGTGGCATAGAAGGTCCTGCACCTTGTGGCGGTTTAGGTGGTTGTTGAGGAGGCCTTTGCTGTGTAGGATGCTGTGGCGGATTGAACTGTAGTGGCTCAACAGCAGTTTCAGGTTGCCTCCATCCAAAATTCGGATGATTCCTCCAGCCCGGATTATATGAGAAACTGTATGGGTTGTACTGTGGACGGCCTTGGTTTCCCACATAATTAACTGAGTCTCCCCCGAAGCATTGTATTCCCTCACAGGACATATCTGGCATGAAGGGCATGTCACTAGATGAACCACCAACCATTTCAGCACTTCCTTGAATCTGATTCACTGACTTGATTGGTGCTGACTTCTGTGCTTGTAACTGTGCCATCTGATGCGTCAATCCATCAAGTTTTGCTGTAATTGCTGTCAGAGCATCCATCTCAAGGAATCCGACCTTCTTCTCCCTGCGGTTGTCTTGCCAACCCACATTGCTCTCGGCCATATTAGATATGATTTCGAGCGCTGCGGTTGGCGTTTTCCTGTATAGACTCCCATTTGCTGCCGCATCAAGCATAGATCTCACAGAAGGATCTACCCCATAGTAAAATGTCTCCACCTGCTGGCCTACTGAAAAACCATGTCTCGGGCACATTCTCAACATCTTTTTAAACCTCGCCCATGCTGAATTCAGTGATTCCCCATCTCTCTGTCTAAATGAAGTGATTTCATTTCGCAGTTGTGTAATCTTAGTAGGGGGAAAATACCTGTGCATGAAGAACTCAACTAGCCCATCCCAAGTAGTGACAGAACCAGCTGGAAGGTCGCGAAGCCACTCCATAGCTTCTCCTTGCAAGGAGAATGGAAATAGTCTGAGTCGAATGGCATCAGTACTCACCCCATTGCACTTAATTGTATCACAGATTGACAGAAAATTCTCCAGATGTGCATTGGGGTCTTCAGATGGTGCTCCACCGAACTTTACTTGCATTTGGATAATCTGGATGATGCATGGCTTCAGCTCGAATGAATTAGCCTGAATCGTAGGGCGGATGATACTAGACCCATAACCTCCAAATGCTGGCCTATGAAGCTCCATCAGAGTGCGATTATCCTCTTCCCCGGCCATTTCCTCAACTTCTGGTTTATGGTCCAAATCAGATTCTGCTTCAGATTCGGATTCAAAAGACAAGTTGTTGTTCCTTCGATTTCTGCGGATGCTGCGAAGGGTGCTTTCAATCTCCAGATCAAGTGGCACTAGATTTTTGACGTCCTGAGCACAGTTCATATAACACGAGCTAACCCCTGAAATCAAAAATTTAAGTGCACAATTTAAGCTCCAAAAGAGTATATAATAAGAAAAACTGAAACAAAATTAATTAAAATACTAAAGAATAGAATAACTGAAAAATTAAAAACTAAGAATAAAAGCCTAGTCTCAAACAAAGAATTTATCCTAATATTAAATAAATAGTCCCCGGCAACGGCGCCAAAAACTTGACCGACGATTTCGGTTGGAAATAATTCTAGCAAGCGGACTAGGTCAAGTTATAGTAAATGGACGTACTGTCCAAGTATCGATCTCACAGAGACTATTATTTAATTACTAAGATTCAATTATTTTATTTAATCTAGGCAAACAAAAGTGAGCGATTGATTATTATTTCACCTAAGTGAATTTTTAAACTAGTGAATGCTAATTAAATGACTAAATCAAATATCCGAGATGCTTGGAATTTGGGGATTTTCAAATTTAAATGAAATGACCGGGAACACACGATGGTAACAGACTTTTGATTAATATCATGCAATGGAAATATTTAACTATAGATCATTTGATGTCACGATGCGATTCTCTATATTAATCATAAATCTATTTCTAGAATTTATAATCCTATTTTCATTTAACAGTCCAACTATTTCTAATTGAATTTAATTAAACAAAAACGCATTCATCAACGATAGAGTCACAGCTGTCGCCTAAAATCGCACACTGAAATCGAATATTATTTCTAGTCGATTTAACCGCGTGTTGATTAATATTTTTGAAGCTAAATTTAATCAATTCTCTTTCGAGTCAAGATTAAACAACAAACATGCAAATAATTGGTCAAATTAAAAGCACGAAATTTATGCAAACATCAATCAATAACATGGAATAATTTTATAAATTAAACACTTCAATGAATAACAAAAATCAATCGTTTGTTCCTATCGTGGTCCCGATCACAAAAGAAAACTACTCCATAAATTCAAAACTAAAATCAAATTTAATAATTGAATTCATGAATAAAACTAAGAAATTAAAAGAGACGAGAAAATCTCAGCGATGGCGCGCAGATCTGCGTGTGAAGCGCGTTGTTTTCTCCCTCGATTTTCTCCCCGAGCCGTTGCCTTCTTCAACAAGTATGAAATCTCCTCTTTTCTTTCAGAAGTCGGCTGCTCTCTCGAATTTTTCTGAACCCTTCTTTTGTTCCTCGTTTTGGGTTTTATTCCTTTCCAGATTACGAGCAAATCTTTGCCAAAATCTCGATCTGATATTGCACACACGGACCCCGTGCCTGCATCCGGAGAAGGGTCCGTGTAGGCTCTGGATTTTTTCTTTCTCGAGAATGGCTGACACGGACCCCGTGCAGGGGTCCGTCTGGAGATCCGTCCACATACTGTAAGTTGGGTTCTCGGGTGATGAGGGACACGGACCCCGTGTAGGGGTCCGTCAAGGGGTCCGTCGAGGCTCTGTAAATTGCATCTTGGCAACTGAATGGCACGAACCTGTCTCCGGGGTCCGTGCCTGGGTCCGTGTCTCTTCGGCAAAATTCTTCTTTTGTGGTTGAATGACACGAACCCTTACACGGGGTCCGTGTAAGGGTCTGTGTTTGGTTCATGCTTTCTTCCTATTCTTCCGGGTATTTCTGACGTGGCATTGCGGAGTTTGACATTTCTTTCACTTCTTTGGCTTTCCTCCTCTTTTGGTCAAACCTACAATCAGCCAAAATGAAATGAAATAAGCGCAAAACTCGGAATAAAAATGCCAAATAAGCACGAATACGACAAAATAAAATCCCTAAAATGCTATATAATTCGTGCTTATCAATGCCTCTCTCTCGCACAGCTGGTCGTCCACTTCCTTGATTTTTAAAAAAACGATATCTCTGGACACTGTTAAAAAAATCGACCGTCCAACGTAATATATAGATTTTTTTAATAAAAAAAATTGTTCGACATATTTTTCAATCAGGGAAACCGGATCATGTGAGGCTTGAACAAGATTCGACAACTTATAATTTTTATTTTTATTAATGAATTGTACGATGACTTGGGCAATGATCGTGATGAAATGTGTCGTCTCCCACTTGGTGATGGTGATACCCTCCTGTGGCACTATGAGACATAAAGTGAGTATATTGTTAATTCGGCAATTGTGGGTTTTAGCTATTCCTCACAAGATAAAATATTCGTGTACTGCGATCGATTCATGGGGCTCTTCCACCCTGGCTTCGTCTAGCTAAGCATCACGTCGTGTTCTCTGGGCCAGTGAGTATATATATAGTTGGCAATAATTTTATGGTGTCGGGTAGTGAATTATGGTAAGCGACGTATTACGCAAAGGCGGCTACGGTGAGCCCGAGCTTTGTGTGTGCGCGCGCGCGTATGGTATAACCCATCTTGATTTTTGAGTTTTGTATGAATGTGTATGTGTTGGACTTTTTATATAAATGAATGTTAATATATTACATGATTATGAATATATGTTGGGATGGGTAATTTGAATATATGTGGTTGAGATTAATATGAATATATGTGGTTGGACTTGAAATATATATAAATGGTAATGTGTTTATTATTTAATTATGTATGTATAACTATATTTTATAAAATAATATATCAATATTAATTGACCTAAATTGATTAAATGTTTTTTTTTAAAATAATAGTTTGGCTCAAATATTAATCCAATATGGATATATATTATACTATCGTTCACACTCAATACTTATAAGGTATATATATATATATATATATATATATATATATATATATATATATATATATATATATATATATATATATATATATATATATATATATATATATATATATATATAATAAATCAGAAACAATGTTTGTGTGTTGTAGGTGAGAAACATATATTAGACTAATTAGAAATCGAAATAAAATTAACTCCACAAAAGATAATGATAATAATATTGTAAATTTTGATAATACGTGTTAATTACTATATGTAACTAATTTTGAAAAAAAAAATACTTTTTATCCAAATTTGAACTACTCAAGTTTTTCTCCTATCTTTTTTATCATATTGGTTTTTATTTATTTATTTGTCATATTCTCACAACAAATACATATATCTTACTAAAATCTTCAATTATTACAAATTTTGGGTAATCAATGACTTGGAATTTTTTTTATTTACAATGTTGTTTGGCTATCATTATCTTTAATCTAAACTGACAATAATTGTTATCATATGTTTCTACATTCATAGTCCCCTTCAATTTATTAGACACTTATATATACTTGATAACATATAAAATACATATTATTATAATAATTTATCATCGCATAAAAAGTATTGATGTACTGATAAAAATAAATTTATTTTATTTGCAATTTATAATAATAATAATATTTTTGACAATAAATCATTTTTTTCCTGACTCTTATGACACCTATTTTAATATTTCATATTAACTCATAAGTATAATGAGCACAATTAAATTAATAATATCATATTATTATTATCTCCAACAAAATGTATTTTTAATTTTCTTAAGTGTTTAAATATCTTCACGAGATAATTTGTGTATCATTATTTTGAGAAAAATTCATTGCATTTATAAAATTTGAATAGTAAATATAACAAAAACAACACTTCTTCTTTCATTTCTATTTTTTTGTATAACTCAAAAGAGTTAATTTTTTTCTCTTTTATCTTCTACATCTCACTATAAAAAGTTTTAATATATATTTATATATATATATATATATATATATATATATATATATATATATATATCAAGAAAAATATTTTTTATTTATTCTTTTTATTGTTTATATATTTTGTTATATGTAAACATATAATCTACTTCATTATCTTAATCGTCATATATCTTCACTATATAATTTGTGTGCTTAAAGATGAATAGTTCATTTTGTTGTTTTTTTATTACTTGGAATTAGGCTGATATATTAAAATGTGATATACATAAATATAAAAATTTTCAAATTCAATTTATTAACAATGATTTTTCAGAACAAATACAGACTCTAAATAATGAAAATATGGATTTATAATTATTTTAAAAATGATATAAAAATAATAGGTGGAAATTTTTTGATCTTTTAGTTGCAAAATACAGTGATAAATGCATGCATGTGCACTATTTTATTGTGACGATTATGACTTTCTTTTAATATCTCATTTCTCACATAATGATAAAATTTTGTTTATTTCTTATTTTGATGATCGAAAAATCCATTATTTCATTTAAATTTTATTTAATAATACTTACATGAGTTTTATTGTGTGTTTCTTCAATTTGAAAAGAATAAATTATAATTCAATCTACAAAAATATCTGAAAATTGAATAATTCTTCTAAATTTAAAAATCGAGTAACATGTAAAGACCAATTCAAAACTAAAAGTTTATGCAATTTTTTTCTTCTAGTTTTACAATCAAATAATGTAGGATCGAACGTCTGCCACTTTACCAAAAGTTATAGGTGATGGTAGCGGTGCAAGTCAAATCTTTTAAACCGTACAACAGATCAAGCGCTTACCCAGCAGGAACAATTATTGTATCCAATCCTAATAATTGCAATAAATGAAAATTAAACTCGTGACCTTGATTCTGATGTGAATTGTAGAATCGCGCGTTCACTATTTTACCAAAAGTTATAGATGATGGTAACTGTGCAACTCAAATCTTTTAAATAGTTCATCGACTCAAGCGCAACATTTCATTTGCTCTATCCAACATGATCAATTATTGTAACCAATAACTAAGTTTATGCAAATAAATTTTTACTTTATCATATGAATTTATAAGACATTCGAATAGAGTATATACTTGATATTCCACACAAGCAGTAGAAAAAAAAAATCATTTTCATCTATTTGATAATTTATATTTTAAAATAAAAGAAAAATCAGAAAATATATCTACAAAATCCAGAAACCCAAATTGAAAATTGGATTTATACATTCCTACTCATCATTAATTTCTACTATTTAATTTTAATAGATATAACATGTTTATCCAACTCAAAATATTGAGAGAATTGTTCATACAATTCAATGAAAATTCGAAGTACACCGGTTTATGATTCTGAACAACGATCACATTATTTTTATGTTACATTGATAAATAAATTAAATTTTTAGTTTATCATCACAGTCTTTCTCTCAATAAACACATTTTTAAGATGTTAAATTTAATATTAACATTAGATAATCATCTTGTTAATTCTAACATTTTTTTATTATTGTCAATACATTACTGTTTCTATCTTCAAATGTATTAATCTATTTATTGTTGTATACAAAGTATAATAATTATTTGGTTACTTGATCACATTTAAGATTATGTATTTAATAAGATATTCATTACCATTATTTATTAGTATGTTAATATTTAAATATGAATTATGATGTATATTTTTCTCTAAAATTTCTTAAATAATAATTTAATATATTTATTTGACACTTCAATATTAATATTTTAAAATATATTAATTTTGTATGTATATTGGATGTGTGCAATACCCAATCTCTATTATAAAAATTCTAAAAATGAATTAAGTAAGACATAAAAAAATTACACAATTAAACAAAAGACAGAAAATAAAAACTAAATAATTGTCCATTATATATATATATATATATATATATATATATATATATATATATATATATATATATATATATATATATATATATAAACGAGTTGACAAAATTTCAACCCAATATACTTAAATTGTTTGACGGCATGGGCCAAACTGATGGACCCAACACAAATTGATTGCTATAATCACAACGATTTTTTACCGTGTTTTATTCAAATATTTATAAATATAAACCACCAAAAAAGTTGGTTGCAAAAAACTTTTATTTAAACATATAAATTCTAGCCAATGGTCACAAGTAAAGAGATTTAAAAATTAGAAACTTTTTTTTTATATAAAATACATATATCACAATAAATTTTTTGACCATATTTTATTAAAGTAAATTTTAAATATAAAAATTTGCAAAACACATTTTTTTAAACGGATAAGTTATAGCTAACGTCACAAAAAAATTAACGAGGACAAGAAAAAAAAATTAATAAGACATAAAAAGAAATTAACAATTCAACATTGGGCTAACTAATTTAATTACATAATGAAAAGATAAATAAACAAAATTATGAATATTGGATTTAAAAAACATATTATAATGTGGTATGCATAAAAAAGACTAAAAAAAATTACATATTGAAAAGATAAATA